>NC_056600.1:32851133-33148000 GCF_018340385.1 Cyprinus carpio
GCCTATCATCGGGATACCATCCGCAGTCGAACGGGCAGACGGAAAGGAAGATCCAAGAGATCGGTCGCTTCCTCCGTACCTTCTGTCACGGCCACCAGAACTCTTGGAACCAGTTCCTAGGGTGGGCCGAGTACGCACAAAACTCCCTGTGCAAACCATCTACCGGACTCACACCGTTCCAGTGCGTACTCAGCTACCAACCTCCACTATTTCCCTGGTCTGGAGAACCCTCGGACGTACCATCTGTCGACTACTGGTTCAGAGAGAGCGAGAGGGTCTGGGACTCAGCCCACCACCAGTTACAACGGGCCCTACGGAGACGCAGGATGACAGCTGACCTTCACCGCTCTGAAGCTCCAACCTATCAACGAGGACAGAAGGTCTGGCTGTCAACCAGGGACACCCGCCTGCGTCTCCCATGCCGTAAGCTGAGTCCCAGGTTCATTGGCCCATTCACCATCATGGAGCAGATCAACCTGATCACTTACAGGCTTCAACTCCCACCTGAATATCGCATCCACCCCACATTCCAATGTGTCACTCCTGAAACCTCACCATCCTTCTGTTCCTCTCTCCACAGAGCCTGGCGTAGCCGCAGCTGAAACCCCTCTTCCACTCATCCTGGACGACGGAGCGTCTTACGAGGTTCGAGAAATCTTGGATTCCCGGCACCGTGGTGGGCAACTCGAGTACCTTGTGGACTGGGAAGGTTATGGTCCTGCGGAACGCTCATGGGTTCCACGCAACGACATACTCGACCCGAACTTGCTGGACACCTTCCACGCTACTCATCCCAACAGACCTGCCCCTCGGGGAAGAGGAAGACCACCACAACGTCGGGGACCTCATCCCTCAGGCGTGGGCCGTGGATCACTCACACACACTGTCACAGACAAGCCAGGCTCCAACACCTTTCAATCACAGCACACTCCCTCACCTGAGTACTGATCACACACACCTGCCCCTCGTCAGCACCCCAATCTACTGGCACTTAAAAGACACTCACTCACACACAGTCACTCTCCGGTCTCGTTCGCATCTAGGACTTACCTACCTGCCAACTTCAAGGACTTCCATTGCTATACTTACCCGTCTCCAGCGATTCCCAGTTACCTCTTGTGTCGATCGTGTGTGTGTGTGTCTACAGCCCTCAACATCTCCACTCCTCTGCTACCTCTAGGACCTACCCCCAGCACAATAAAACTACATCAACACAAATACACTAACAGTTTACTCACACTCCTCAGTTACCGTTATCACCACTGTTTACTCACCTGTGTACCATACCTCCTCTGCTTGTGTCATTAAAACCACCTTATCTGTGATCTTCCGTCTCCGACCCATCTGTACTGTAACACAAACATAGCCTTTTGGCCAATTAGTAGTTTTCGGGCGTGAGCGTGTGGTTCAAGATCTACCTGATCATGAAACACCCAGAGGTAGCCTACGCGATTCTTAAACATTTATGGTTTATATACAGTGGTGTGAAAAAGTGTTGGCCACCTTCCTGATTTCTTTTTTTTCTTTTTTTTTTTTGCATGTTTGTCACACTTTAATGTTTCAGATCATCAAACAAATTTAAAATATTAGTCAAAAGATAACACAAGTAAACACAACATGCAGTTTTTAAAGGAAGGTTTTTATTATTAAGGGAAAACAAAATCCAAAACTACATGGCCCTGTGTGAAGTTTTTGCCCCCCTGTTAAAACTGTGGTTTATCACACCTGAGTTCAGTTTCTCTAGCCACACCCAGATCTGATTACTGCCACACCTGTTCACAATCAAGAAATCTCTTAAATAGGACCTGCCTGACAAAGTGAAGTAGACCAAAAGATCCTCAAAAGCTAGACATCATGCCGAGATCCAAAGAAATTCAGAAACAAATGAGAAAGAAAGTACTTGAAATCTATCAGTCTGGAAAAGGTTATAAAGCTATTTCTAAAGCTTTGGGACTCCAGCGAACCACAGTGGGAGTCATTATTCACAAATGGCAAAAACATGGAGCAGTGGAGAACCTTCCCAGGAGTGGCAAGAGCACAGCGACGGCTCATCCAAGAGGTCACAAAAGACCCCACAACAACATCCAAAGAACTGCAGGCCTCACTTGCCTCAGTTAAGGTCAGTGTTCATGACTCCAGCATAAGAAAGAGACTGTGCAAAAAGGGTCTGCATGTCAGAGTTCCAAGACGAAAACAGCTGCTGAGCAAAAAGAACAAAGGCTCATCTCAGTTTTGCCAGAAAACATCTTGATGATCCCCAAGACTTTTGGGAAAATACTCTGTGTACTGACAAGACAAAAGTTGAATTTTTTGGAAGGTGTGTGTCCCATTACGTCTGGCATAAAAGTAACACCACATTTTAGAAAAAGAACATAATACCAACAGTAAAATATGGTGGTGGTAGTGTGATGGTCTGGGGCTGTTCTGCTGCTTCAGGACCTGGAAGACTTGCTGTGATAAATGGAACTATGAATTCTGCTGTTTACCAAAAAATCCTGAAGGACAATATCCGGCCATCTGTTCGTGACCTCAAGCTGAAGCTAACTTGGGTTCTGCAGCAGGACAATGATCCAAAATATACCAGCAAGTCCACCTCTGGATGGCTGAAGAAAAACAAAATGAAGACTTTGGAGTGGCCTAGTCAAATTCAATAACAAAAACCTATTCATATACTATTGCACCAACTTAAAAAGGTGGTTCATGCTCGAAAACCCTCCAATGTGGTTGAATTACAACAATTCTGCATCGATGAGTGGACCAACATTCCTCCACAGCGCTGTAACAGACTCATAGCAAGTTATCACAAACGCTTGATTGCAGTTGTTGCTGCTAAGGGTGGCCCAACCACTTATTAGGTTTAGGGGGCAAACACTTCTTCACACAGGACCATGTAGTTTTGGATTTTGTTTTCCCTTAATAATAAAAACCTTCATTTAAAAACTGCATGTTGTGTTCACTTGTGTTATATTTTACTAATATTTAAATTTGTTTGATGATCTGAAACATTAAAGTGTGACAAACATGCAAAAAAATAAGAAATCAGGAAGGGGGCCAGCTATTTTTCACACCACAATACTTGTATGTTAAGTTAGCATTCTCAGCATGTGGAACATGTGTCTAAGCCAGTGGTTCTCAACCTTTTTTACTCCAAGGCCCCCCTCCTCTCCAAATCAAGACATACTTTGCAAAAATGTCACTGCAGATATTCTTTACAATTTAAAAGTACGTAAACTTTAGTTATACAGTAAGTTATGTTCAGAAGTCTTCACCCCGGCTCTTAATGCATCGTGTTTTCTTCAGGAGCATCAGTGAATGTCTGAAACTTTTGTAATAGTTGTGTTTGAGTCCCTCAGTTGTCCTCAGTGTGAAAAGATGGATCTCAAAATCATACAGTCACTGCTGGAAAGGGATCAAATATGCAGAAGATGCTGGAAAACTGAAGAATCTGCAGGAGCTGGAGAATTTTTCTGAAGAACAGCTCAGATTAACAGTTCCGAACAAACAAGGGACTAATGAAGAATCATCACAAAACAGACGGACAGTCGTAAATCATCAGGTGACCACACACTGTATTAAGAACCAAGGGTTCACAAACTTTAGAAGGGGGTTATCTTAATAATTTCAGATATTTTTTTGTCTTGTGGACTAAATGTAAACATCTTTTGGTAACACTTTACGGTAAGGGTACACAAATTACCATGAACTAATGCATAAATTAATGTGTGAATTATGCATTACTTCATACATTAATATCTTATGAATTATCAGGAACTAACATGAGTTTAAAGTCTTTCATTCATGACTTCATGGATGAACAACACCTTAATTAAGACATTAAGTAAGGTGAGTACATCATCGTGATTTATGATTTATTACACATGATCATGATGTTTTCTTTGTTCACAAAAAAAAAAAACAAGGTCTTTACTATACATGGTGGATAAAGCTATGCTTATGGTACATTATTCAAAAAAGCATTATTTCATGCATGTAAGACTACTTGAATTATTAAATTAATATACAATAAACACTGAATTGTTGAATTTTGTTGGTAGCAGTGGAACTTGCGACCACAGCTAGCTAACAATGCTTTTGGGAAATGCATAGCAACTCCATAGCAACACACTAACAACCACTCAGCACACCTTAGCAATGCCTTGACAACCATCCATAACACCCTGACATCATGGCTGTAAATTTTGTATAGACCACTCACATTTTGCTCAGAAAATGTAAAAATCATACTTCTCTTGAGCATTTATTTCATTGGGGAAATCAAAACACCTTTAATGTAAACCAGCTGACTGTCATTATGCCAAAATTGAAGAGAAGCTACAATAAATGGGCAGACATCCATATACAACATCACCATTTCGATGCATGTGTTGATTGTGGAGGATGATTTAAGTGTTAAGCTAGAAATACACATACTAGTGTGTACATGCAATAAAGGTGTAATTACACAAACTTTATTTTAATTAACAAAATCGCAAAATTTTGGAAAGATTAAAAAATTTACATTTTGAGTGATATTTCCTTATAGATTTGTAATACAGATATTTGATAGTAACATTGATTTAAATAAAAACGGCATAGATGTTAGATGGTAAAATTGTTTTACAATGTCTGAGAAACAATAGGAAACGGGTTTCTAGCGGAATCAGTCTGTTTCCTCGATCTACGGCTCTGACCAAGCTCTATTTATGTTATCATAACTCACCAACCGTTTGCTCTGTGGAAAAAAAAATAGAATCCAATTGCGTCTGATAGTAAACTTGTGTTTTATGACAATATACGGCTTAATACGGTAACTGCATGCTTTCCAGCAGCAAATCACAGCGGCTTTCGGGTAGCTTCATAATATTGGGTAGAGGGGGAAGGACGGATTTGAAGCGGGAGATACGGAATAAAAAACTGACAAAAAATGGCGAAAAAATTAAAAAAAAGACAAAAATATATTGAATAAAACTTTTACATCAAATCAAGCTATTTACTTGAACTTATATGACACCTGGGAAGAGGCTGAGCATGACTTCGGACCCAGGGTTTGTGTGTTCAGACTAGACCCCAAAGCCGCCGCCATTTGCGCCATTTAGAATTTCAGCCGCCGCCAGCCAATAATTTCCTAAGGCAAATTGAGCCGCCATCTGATAAAGTTTGGCTGAGCCGGCTAGAATTATTTGCATCAAATAATAATTCTATCACATAGAGACACACACACACACGAAACACATAAACAATACATGAGATCTATTTTCCCACTTGTTTCATAACAGCACAGTATTGTGCTCGTTGCTACGATACACAGACTCAGTGAATTGACGACCAATTAAAATTGCTCGTTTTCCGTACAGAAGAAGCAATGCATTTTTTTCTCGCACTGAGGTGAAATGGCGGAAAGAGATGTAACTCCGTGAAATGTAACGGAGAGATTTATAGCACTGAACGTGATATTACTGCAGTAACAAACCACCGTTTCCACATTGCTAATTCACGACGCATGCTTCAGTGTACATTGAAGTGAAATGTGCAAAACTTTGTCCAAAATAATACTGATAACAGTGTGTTTATATTAAGGCGAGACACGGCAGGCAAAAACATCGTTTTTTTGGGGGGGGGTTTTTTGGTCAATTTTGAGATTTTTGGATATTTGTCTTCAATAACATGTCTTCTTTCAGACATGTGGTGGAAAAAAAGTCCGAAATACACATTTAGGTCTTTATTTTACTACACTTCGTCTGTTTACGTCTGTAGATTTCTCATAAATTCAACAAAAGTTTGCGTTCTTAATCAACATACTTCTCCGCGATCTCTGCCGTCACCCTCTCATCACATGCACCATTAGGAAGCTCTCTCTCTTCTGTACAATCCTGTTGGATCCAAATATGGTCATTTCCTTTTTATCAGCAACCAATCGTGAAAGTAAAAAGACTGAATGCGCGATCTCATTGGCTGATGATAAATCTTTAAAGCCCGTTTTCTCAAAATGACCTTTCTCTCATACTCCAAGTCCAAAATCTCCACTTCAGTAGTACCTAGTTATATTATGAAGACATTTACAGAGGGATTTGTAAATATATTATTCCAAGCCTGATATATATAACATTTTATTCCAAAAAACATGGCGAAAATCTTTTTTTTAAGGCTATTGACACAGTATATTCTGATTTACAGGATAACAAAAGTAGATATCCATAAATCCCTCTGTAATTTTTTTCCCATCTAATATGTGAACACAATGAAAAAATATTTTTAACCTGGCTTTATCCAATACAATCCACTATGGCCCGGTGCTACCTCTCCATTTCACCAGGTAGTGTGCCGGTGGAATGCATGTTTAGTTCCACTGGCCAACTGGTCAATGGCAAACGATCATCACTTGCTCCTTCAAGGTGTAATATGATAAGCTTCATCCATGATAATGCCAAGTTATTGTATACAACTTAGCCTACATACATTTAGCCTAAACACAACACATTGTAGGCTATTTGAAAATGTTTAGTAGCATACAGACTACAAAATAAATATGTGCATACATTGTGAAAGTAAAATCTGGTGTTTTCTTTATTACATTGTATTGCATTTTGTAGAAATATAGTGTAAGCCATGCATTGCTTGGAAAGATTGAGATCTAGTTAATCAGTATAACATAGACATCTGTAGACATGAAGTGGCAGCTTCAGCCATTTGCAGCTATGAAAAGTTTGGCGGCTGCAGCAGCCATTTAGGTTTACGCTGAGCCAGCTAGCCAGCCAATAACTTCATCAGCCAGCCATTATTCTCAAAACAAATGGCTTCGGGCTGTAGTTGATTATGTACAATACCTGCATGTTATTGGTAAACTGCTTTGAATGTTTTATGCAATATTAAAATCCTGGCTAGGCCGTGTCCCATATGAACGGCACATATGGCCACCCTACTTAATGTACTTAATTATTTGGGTTTACAGTGTACCTGTAATTGAAAGGGATGGCATTTTATGATGTTTCAAGCTGTTGTGGACCACAGATTTTGGTAAGGACAGCATTTAAAAGGCCTCACTGGGGTCTCTAACCTGCAATATGCAATGTATAGAAAAATAATGTAGGAACACGATTTTCTTTAAAATTTACTTTACTCCAGAAGTGACATAACGAGAGGGACAGAGGTCAATTTAAACAATAGGAAAACAATGGATCTCAGTGACAGTTCAGACACTGATGATATTGCAGTTTCTCATCACCACAGGAGAGAGAGGGAGGGAGATAAACATGTTTTTGTTTCATTATGTGCTTGTGTGGGAAATGCAAGGCCATGGTCAGAGCTGAGAAATGTCAGTGATGCAGGAAGTTAGATGCATACCAAGCCTTAGTGGAGAATGTGACCCCCACACTTGCTGTGCAGCATCTGACTCTGCACCCAGGCTTCGAGGCTTGCTGTCTGAACCCATGTGTGCTCATAAGGTAGTCCTTACCTGCATGTGTTGTGTTAGCCATTAGAAGACGGTTTCCAAAGGAAGGAGGACAGGTTTTGAATGGCCCCATTTTGAAAAATACAATAACAAAACTTGTTTATGAAGATTAGATCAGATATATATCAAGCAGAATGCATTTATGGTTAATTCAATTCAATTAAGTTTTATTTATATAGCACTAAATCATAAAAGTTACAGTATCTCATAGCACTGTTAATAACTAATAACACAACAACACAACATCGTAACTGTTAACCTGGCTTACACATAACACACTAATACGCTTCTACCGGGATCACTTCCCATAACACCTGATGTACTTGCTACATCATTAGAAGAATGGCATCTACGCTCATATTAGTCTGTTTCTCTCTTATTCCGAGGTCACCGTAGCCACCAGATCCAGTCTGTATCCAGATCAGATGGTCACTGCAGTCACCCTGAGCCAGTTTGTATCCAGACCAGATGGAGGATCAGCACCTAGAAAGGACCTCTACAGCCCTGAAAGACAGCGGAGACCAGGACAACTAAAGCGCCAGAGACAGATCCCCTGTAAAGACCTTGTCTCAGACGAATGATTGCACTGATACTATTTAAACTGAACTGAGCTGAATGATGACATCCCTGTATTCAATTATGAACTGCCTTTAACTGTCATTTTGCATTATTGACACACTCTTTTCATAATTAATGTTGTTCAGTTGCTTTGACACAATCTGTTTTGTATAAAGCGCTATACAAATAAAGGTGACTTGACTTGACAATCTAAATTTAAAGGTGCTGTAAGTTTTTTTTACTCTACTAAAGCATAAAAATACCATAGCATGTTTCTTAAATATCTGCAAACATATTAAGTTAACATACTTGTTTATCTAAAAATCAATGCTACAGTCAGTTGTTCTCCTTTGAAAATGTGCGTTCTGGGCCGGAATGTCGGTCTCTGTTTTGGTTTGTGAAACCTGTCCACTGCCAGTTTTACCCAGTTGTATTTTGGGCCCCCCGGGTTGCCAGTTGGCAGAAAACACAGCGTATTTCACTTTATTCATCGTCAAGTGCGCTTCTTGTTGGTGTTGCCAATCTGGTAACATGTGAGTGCAGTCTGCGCTGAAGTCTGAGGACGAGGGGCTGGGTGAAAAAAACCCTCTCCAATATTTTGAATTTGGACTGCAATACCTAGTTCAACCACTCAGTTTCAAACCTACATACATCACCTTTAAAATAATAAGTCTTACTTGAGGTCAGGGTAAGATTGCTGCAGTGGTTCCTCATCAGATAGGTCACTTCTTATTTCTTCCTCTGGGATCCATGACACATCAGCAGGTTCGTCCATAAAAACAGAAGATGATTCCTCATCACTGTGCACAGGACCTGGCAGTGGAAATGACGTTTGATTCTCAAACCTTTCTGTCTGAGTCCCCACACCGACCATCTTGGAATCAAATAATTTATAGAATAAATATAGGTCCACCTTATATGATTGTGCAACAACATATTTCACTGCTTAGGTATCCCTGTCTAACCTACATCAATACCAGTAAACAAATCTATATGTGTTAATTCAATAGTTTTAAAAGATAGTGTTTGAGTTGTACCTGCCTGCATCACACTTAAAGATTTTACAAATTATTTGCCCTTGTACATTATGTAAACAGATGGTGGCATAGAGTACAATTAATTCTAGATATGAGTAATGTTAATCTAACTGATGAACGTGTGAATGGTCTGAGGTTACACTGGGTTTACAAAGATGAAAGTGAAAGTTGTGACATTTGCCAAGTATGGTAACCCATACTCGGAATTGGTGCTCTGCATTTAACCCATCCAAGTGCACACACACAAAACCGTGAACATACACCCGGAGCAGTGGGCAGCTATATCCAGCGCCCGGGGAGCAACTGGGGGTTCAGTGCCTTGCTCAAGGGCACTTCAGCCATGGGTATTGAGGGTGGAAGAGAGCACTGTTCATTAACTCCCCACCCACCTACAACTCCTGCCAGCACCGAGACTCGAACCTGGGACCTTCTGATTACAATTCCAATTAGGCCACAGCTGCCCCCAAGATGATTGATGGGCCAGTGGAGAAAAAGCTTTTTGCTCTATGTCCCCCCCCCCCCAACCCTTAATTTCTTGCAATGTCTACCAATGCCTTATAAACACACCACATGACAATAATTATGAATTAGTTGTTCGCACTCTCAGAAATAAAGGTACAAAAGCTGTCACTGGGCTGTACCTTTTCAAAAGGTACATATCTGTACCTTAAGGGACCATTTTGGTACCTTACAGGTACATATTAATACTTAAAGTGTACATATTAGAACCCAATTCGGTTGTTAAGTCTGACGTCACGTGTGACGTTTAGACACTTCCGGGTCCAAGCGCTCCGTTTGTTGTATCCGTACAGCAAAATAGCCATGGCGGTACTTGTGACTTTGTTTACTATCACGTCCTTCTTTAGTGAGGCACCCTTAGCGGTCAAAAAGGGTTTAAATTCTTTTAACTCCATAAGAGTAGTTAGTGTAGATCATCATTCAGGTGGCATAATTAATCTCCAATTGTTTTTTTTCAATTTGTCATTCTCTTCCCTCAGCATGACATTCTCCACCTCAAGTGCCACAAGACTTATAGAAGTACTAGGGGTATCTGCAGTTACCATCTCAGCATCCGTTCCCTCATCCTCACCACTGCTAGGGACCACTTGTTTCTTCCGTTTAGGGAGATGGCTGAGGTGGTCAGGGAATTGGAAAGTCTTCCCCTCGTTCCAAGCGAATCGCAATGGCCCAGCAGCTTTTCCATTAGGAAAATGCCAACTGCACACCCTGGAGTTGCAGTTTGGGGTGAAGTTTTCATGTCTGTAAAATAATAATAATAATAATAATAATAATTAATAAATCACTAAAATATCATTACTTAAATTATTTGTCATGTGAACACACCACAATAACAGTAAAGCAATCATTGGCAATAACTGAGATCTACAAATGTTTTGTTTCTGGTGTGTGTACTGTACACTGTAGTTTGTGTCTGTATTTATTTAGCTTGTTGTCCTGTTTGTTTTTACGTGATCTGTGTATGTACATTGAGAACAGAGTCAAATATGCAAACATACCTGGCCTTTAAATATGATTCTGATCTTATATCTCAGGATTCCTCCAACAATGCTCAATTATTATAGAAATGAGAAACGTTAACAGATTATCATACTTAAACTGGTCTTACGTTAATGGTTTTCTATGCTATGTAACTTAGGCACTTCTTCGGCTTGTCCATAGACTGTTGCCAAAGCTAACGTTAGCACCCACTGGCGCATTTCCTCTTCTCTTTCTCGTCACATGGAAAGCGGTAAAATGACTGTTGAATGTCACTTGTTTTTTTAAACTCTGATCTATCCAAACAACATGGGACACAGCACTGCGGCATGGTAAGTAAATAAAAAAAGCGGGACTTTGGACCCGGAAATAGAGTGGTTACGTCATGACTTAACAACTGAATAGGTACAAAAGTGTACCTTTTGAAAAGGTACAGCCCCAGTGACAGCTTTTGTACCTTATTTCTGAGAGTGCAAACAAAGTCACTAAGCTGTAACTAGACTTGAGGGTTATAATTAGGGCTGTCAGTCGACTGAAATCTAATTAATTACATGATGTTTCGATTAATTATTCTAATTAATCGCAAATTAAATTTTTCTTTGAAAATACCCCCAAAAGATTATTTAAAGCAATTTTTCTGTTAAATGAGAAAGTATTAAGTAAACATTATAAATAGTAGCTTTAGAAAAAAATATAATTCTATATATATATATTCAACATAAAATTTCACACATAAATGTACATAAAAGAAGATCATTTGAAATTAACAATTTTTTTAATAAGAAACTAAAACTGCCAGCATGTGGTGGTAAATATCTTTATGATTGATTCATTTGATTTGTTCAAATGGCTGATTCATTCAGGAATTCAGTAAACGGCTCACTTTATAAATGGGGCTTTGAATCATTGGTTCTGTCATGATCCGGTCACTGCACATCCGTTTATTCACCACACAGACTTTCACACGACACATTACACCCTGGACTTCATTTCCCATAACCCCTGCCTAGGAACTCATTATTGAACCACACCTGTTTCCTATCAGTGACACTATAAAGGTTGCACTCATCCACATTCACTTTGTGAAGTCTTGTCTAGTTCTGTCTGGCATTTATGAGTTTATGAAAATCTGTGTGGTGAATAAACGGATGTGCAGTGACAGGATCATGACAGGTTCACACCGATTCGTTCAAAACGCGGATTCATTCAGAAATTGAACACCACTGTGTTGCTCAGAGACACACAACAGTTCTGCTGTGGCTTTATAAGTAATATTTTTGTTGGCAAAATTGAGCTAAAACAGACAATATTGTGTTTAAAATACAACACAATATTAACTTATTAATTACAGAACTGTTGTGTAAAATCACATTTGCACTCAAACAGCACTCATGTGTTGCTCTTGCTGCTGGTGTGATATTGCTTATCATGGGATATAAATATGAGATAAAGACTCATATAAGAGCACCAATATCTAGAATTTTAGAGCATAATTGGATTTATGGAGTTGTTACCCTGCATCATATTTGTCTTAAGTCAACTGTATGAAACATGACGTACAAGTCTAGGGGCGGGGCCAGTGCTTTAACTGCATTAAAATATTTTAATCACATTATTTTTTATAACTAATTAATTAAGTTAACATGTTAAACATAGGCTACATCCACACAAAGCCAGAGCTTTCCCTATCCGATCTTTTTTTCCTCGTCTCAAGAGATATCTGCGTCCACACGAAACCACAAAACGATGTAGTATACATGCCAGACCAGCATGTGTCGCTGTAATTCTGCCACAGAGATGCACTAAAAATGGAGAAGAAGACTTGGACTATGCGCATAAACCTTGCACACGGTATACAAACAAACATGGAACAATACATTTATTAATCTGAACGATTGTCTTTTTATTAACTAACATTAACACAGCAACAAAAACATGAACAACCACTGTTACGTGATGTAGCAGTGTCTTGACTAGGGGCAAGACATGGGCTGATGATGTCATCGTTTCAGAAAATATACGGATTCGCTGTCCACACGAAAACGCAAGGGCGGCATTTTCAAATTTATCCACTCTGGAACCCGGTTTTAAAAAATATCGGTTTTACTCTCCCAAAACGCCGGTTCTGTGTGGACGAAATGCCTATACGTTACAAAATTTATGCGTTTACAGCTAAACACATCTCCGTGTGGACGGGGTCTTACAGCCCTTGTTATAATATTAGCAAAGTAAGGTTACAAATTGTGCCTTAACATATGGTAATATTTTTACACCGTTATATTGATTATGCATATAAGCTAGCTGCGGTTCTTTCCTACAACTTATACACATCACATTGCTTCTCATTACTGAAATCATTATGTTACAAAAAAACTTGCGGTGCACAGTTCACAGTTTTGTCGAGCTGCATCTCTTGCCAGCGGCTGAAACACAGACTGACGGCGGACCAGATGAAGAAACTACCAGGCTGGAGCTGGAACTGCAACAGCTCTGGGTCTCACTTAGTTCTTGCTTCGGCATGTTGAACTCCATCATATCGTCAGGATGATAATCCTCCAGTCTAAAATGAATGTCACACACAACCACATTTTTCGTAGCAAATGCAAAAGTGAAGTCCCGTCTCTTCACCTGCACAAAACACACCCAGGCACCATCCTATTTCTTCTTAGGAAACCTGTGGACTCAATGTCCTGACAAGCTGGAGTTTGTGCAGCCGATAACACATTGACTCATGATTGCTCCTACTAATTACCAACCTATTCTGCACAGAGCCAACGCAGAGCGCAAACGAATCCCTCTCGTAAAGTAATATGACACAATGTTTAAAAAAAGCATTTTTCAAGAACTGTCAAAGAAATGGTCATTTTTTCAACTAAATTTAACCTGCAATATGCACTTTAAAGGTTTCTAGGGTAAAGATCTGACATAACCAGACCTTTAAGTTCTGCCCTCAGGCCGGACACTGCTGCCTGCAAGGAAATGAGGAAAGTCGGAAAATCCTGAGACTTTCCTTGTACAAGACTTGAAGCTTGAGTAGTGGCCATAGGGTATATTGTCACTCACAGTTCAATCAGGACCACTTTCGTCAAGTATATTTAATACAATAATATTGCATACAGTTAGTGTTGGTGGTATGGTTCTGTTCTGGCCAACACTCTGCACACCTGTCCATGCAGCCATGCTTGGACAGAGCAGGGAGAGTAGCAAGACAAACCCCCCTGGGGTACAGAACAGAACCATTATATGAATACATAATTACAAGTTGTAGTTGTAAGTTGTAAAACAAAACGTGATAGAGAATGCTTCCAATGAAGTGAACTGTAAAGGAAGAAACAAAAGTCAGATCGTATTACAGGTTCAGTTGGTGGAGTTGGGGTTGGAGGAGGGAGTTAATTGCAAGCTGCGATGCGATGGAAGATATGCTGAAGAATGGGAATTTAAATAGACCGCATGTGATGGGTGTCAAGACTGGATTGGTACACGTCAGGAACAGCTGACTGTCGGGTGATGTGAGCTTGACTGACGTGGCCTGCCAGAACTAATGCGATGCTGAATTTCAATCACTTTCATCAAGCATATTTACAATATATTTACAATTATATTGCATACAGTTAGTGTTGGCGTTATGGTTATGTTCTGGCCAACACTCCACATGCCTGTCCATGCAGCCATGCTTGGACAGAGCAGGAAGACCAGCAAGACTTACCCCCAAAACAACCATATGCCAAAACCCCCCAACACAACTGATGCAATTAAAATGGTCAGTGATGGGAATTGTTAGCTTAATACTATATTTATGGGGGAAGCATCACCCCAACTCAATAAGGGAGCATGCAACAAGCATGTAAATATTTGCTTATGCAAATATTTGAATGTACATGGGGAAGCATTCACCCCTAGCAGGAGCAGTCTAATACAACGGCAGTTTGTATATTATCAAAATTTAAGATAAGATGCTATTAAATCGCATTAAGGGGGAAGAGTCACACCAAGTTAGGCAATCAAGGATATGCAACAAGCATGTTGCTTTAAGCAAATGTGTGATTGTAAAGGGGGAAGCATACGACCCCTAGCGGCGGCACAAGGAGCATGTTATTTGCATTAATGCTGTAAATTGCATAATTGTGGGTGGCAGTCCAGGAGGGGAAGCATACACCCTGCGGGAATACTTTGAATTACTGTCGCAATAGCATTCAGTAAAAGGTACGATGCACCAATACACAACGACAAATTTGAAGAGAGGAGAAAAACACAACAACAAATTCATAGCGAAGAGAAGCCTTACTAGATAAGATAGATGCCACAGATTTTTTTCATAACGTTCATATGCGGAAGAAGACCATTTTCCCATCGCTTTAAGTGTGGGAATTGTTGTGACAGAGGCCACTGATGTAGCTGCTCCAATGCGTAAGGAGTGAGTTGTGTTCTGGTCTGGTGTAAGGCCACATGATTGGCAGACCAAATGGAGACGAGCGGCAAACCAGGATCTGGACATGGCTTTTTTCTCCTCAGTGACGAATAAAGGTTCATCAGGATGAGCATGAGGGCGAATGGTCATATACCGGGACATGAAATGAAAAGGGCAAAAAACTGTTAGTACAAGCAATGACAACTGAAATAGCTTTAGGATCTATGTCAGACTAGGAAGATGCGGGCAAAAAATGGTCAAAAGTGACGTCAGACACCGTGAGATGAAGTGAAGTGAAGTGACGTGACATACAGCCAAGTATGGTGACCCATACTCAGAATTCGTGCTCTGCATTTAACCCATCCAAAGTGCACACACACAGCAGTGAACACACACACACTGTGAACACACACCCGGAGCAGTGGGCAGCCATTTATGCTGCGGTGCCTGGAGAGCAGTTGGGGGTTCAGTGCCTTGCTCAAGGGCACCTCAGTCGTGGTATTGTCGGCCCGAGACTCAAACCCACAAGCTTAGGGTTAGGAGTTAAACTCTCTAACCATTAGGCCATGACTTCCCTGTAAGAGGGATCAAAATTATTATTGCGTGTAGTGAATTCACCAACCCTGAAAAAACCATGAAAAGCACACAGAAAAACGGCCTCTGGAAGAGAATCCACATAAAGACTCAAGCACCCTTGAGCATACGAATAGATGGATGACCCAACAGACTGCAGACGGAGGGATCCAAGTATCTTAGATGAAACTGAATGCCTGAAACCTGACTTTTAATGGAGGAGGGCTGCATTTTTTGTGCTAAATATGTAAATGTAAACAGGTAAGACAGAAACTGAAAAGGTGGAGCAAAAGGTCGAATCCAAGCAGAATCATACACTTTTAATGTAGATTTGGCTAGACTTGATCTCATGAACATGGAAGCTGTGGAAATATAAAATTGCAGTGTGGTGTTTAGTCGAGAACAGTCATGGCGAATGCTCGGCAAGGCAGGCTCGAAGGAGTGGCATCTGGGCACATGGTTTTGAACTCCTGAAATTTGAAACGAGACAGACAGTCAGCTATTTGGTTATCGAGGCCAGGTATGTGGGCAGCACGGAGCGTAAAATTGCCGGAAATGCATATCCACATAAGACGCCTCAAAAATGTATTAATAAATGGAACTGAGGAGCGCCTTTTATTAATAATGTGGACTGTTGCTGCGTTACCGCAGTAAACGAGAATTTGTTTTCTGGACCACTGTTTACCCCAAAGAATGCAGGCTTCGATGACAGGATATAATTCTAACAGCGCTGTTGATAGTGTATTTGTAGGAAGAGTCGACAACAGTGTTAGGCAAGTTACTCTGAAAATGTAATCAAATTACTGATTACTGATTACTCCTTTCAAAAGTAATCAAGTTACTGTTCTGATTACTTTATTTCAAAAGTAATTAGTAACAATACTAGTTACGTTACTTTTTTTCTCCATGAAATTTATGAAATCCCAGCTTTCTCACTCACGATAAATATTTGTTTTTAAAGCATCAACATTCACAGAACACTGTTAAAGCAAGTGGCTGCTGCGTCCATGGTTTGAGTGGCTGAATGCCAGCAAAGAGCACTGCATTTCTAATCTCTAAAAGACATCTCAGTTCATGGCATCTCACAGATCTCTGTTATAACACAATAAATATATGCATAATGAATCTCTCATAATGTCTACAATTTGTGAGCACGCAAATTTCACCACTGCATTGCTCAATGCAGCAAACATGTGTTACAGCCTAAATAGAAACTCTGCATATGCTTGCACCCATTAATTGTTTATATTTTATATTAGTTCATTTTGCTTTTGTGCAATAGATGAATAACAATTTATTTAATTTATTTTATCTTTAGATATTTCTATTTTGCCGGAGTCGCGTGAATCATTCTATTCTCCTGCATCCCGCACACACACGAGTATCTGCACTATCAAGTCTAGTCTCGCGCTGTTCTCTGTTGCGTCAGGTCTCATGGGAGCAGGTCTCTAATCCACTGGCACTTGACTCATCAGTGCGTGTACTACATCCTTTTTAAAATCTCTAGATTATAAAACACTGCATTCTGTCAGCAATGTAACGTGGCAGTAACGTATAGAGGCCTCTGCTTGTAACTATACTCTAATTACTGTTTTGAAAATTATAACGCGTTAGATTACTCCGTTACTAAAAAAGTAATCAAATTAAAGTAACGCATTACTAAGTAATGTGTTACTGCCCAACACTGGTCGACAATTCCTTTGGCCAAGTGTTAGCAAACCAGTGATTATTGAAAACCCCTAAAAATCCGATAGAAGGAGCGGCGTCAGTAAAGAATTTGAGGTCGACAGAAGTCTCTACTAAATCGTTATAAAAAAAGAAATTCCGTTCCACCCTTCACACACAAGAGACCAAAAATGCAGCTTGGATTTGCAGCCTGAATCTGATTAAATAGAATCGTGCAAATTCTCAACTGTTTTTGATGTATCAATTAGTCTAGAAATGAAAGAGTGACCTTGCGGAATGATCCGCATCACGAAATTTAAATGCCCTAATAGAGAGAGAAGTTCTTTCTTAGTGATGGAATCGCGTTTTAGAACATCTATCATAGCCTCCCTGATACGATCAAGTTTATCAAGAGGTAAGGAAGCTTGCATGAGCTGTCTAGATAAATACCGAGGAATTCGATTGTATTTAATTGTCCCACAGTTTTTTCTTCTGAGAGAGGTATGCCTAGTTTATTAAAAGTTTCTTTCAGAATATTAATACATCGGTTGTGTTTAGAGCTTGGATAGTCCACGACAAGAAAGTTGTCTAACAAATGAAGCACAAAAGGCAGCTTGCAGTAGGCTAGTTTAAAAGAATCCAACAGAGTACTTCCAATAAGGTATCGAAAATACGAGGGCTGCTGCAACAGCCGAACGTAAGTCTAACAGAGAAAGAATTTTTTTTTATGCCATTGGACTCCAAAGAGGTGCCACTGAGACGGGTGAAGTGGCATGATTTTAAAAGCATCGACAATGTCTGCTTTGCCTAGCCATGTGCCCTTACCAGCTATTTTAATAAACTGAATGGCATTATCCACTGTAGAACATTGTCATGGGGGGCTGACAGATCTATTATTAACTGATTCTTACCAGAATATTTCCTAAAGGGTTAATACGCAATATTGGAAAAGGGGGACTATCGAATGGACCAATCAAATAACCTTTTTTTACCTCTTTTGCCAAAAGACTGTCTAGTACTGTATATATATTTATAAGAATAAAAAACTTACTTGACTTAAAGATATCAGTACATTCATTCTTACCACTGGAGTGTAACGTTACAGTTTGTGCAGCGGGACCTTCTTTTGATCCGTAAACAAAAACCTCTCACTTAACATCATGTTCTCTTCAGTTAAGCATTTTAAATCCATCCAAAGTCATATTTACTCTCATAAATGTATTAATTTTAAGTAATCATTCAATAAAGAGAAAAACAAACAACACATTCACTAAACCAGAAAAACCGTAAATGACCTTTAATTTTTAAATTCTGCGAGCGTGTGACTCTCTGTGGAAGACAGGTGAAAGCGTGTGCTGGAGAAGCGCGTGTAGATCAGATCTAATTTCTGTATTTTAATAAATTCTGCATTAAACGAATTTCAGGGCTATGTATAGGTCATTACACATTAACATCTGTGACGTTTTCATTGGAAAGATAGTTTTATAGTTTTATATGAGAATAACCATAAGGGAACATTTATTTAAAAATAACCAACCTAAATATAACCATTAGGGAGTGTTCTCTGTAAGTTATTTTTAGGTTATTTTAAAAATAACCACCCTGCAATGTTCTGGGAACATTATTTTATGGTTTCAAAAAAATAACCTAAAAATAGCCATTAGGGAACATTCTCTATAAGTTATTTAAATTAACCACTATGCAACGTTCTGGGAACGTTATTTTATGGCTACAAAAAATATAACCTAAAAAGAATGTTCCCCTAACGTTATATTTGGTTCCCCCATAAAAAAAAATAACAGGAACCAAAAACTAACGTTAGGGGAACGTTCTGAGTTTGCTGGGATAGTCTGAAGCGGGATTTATACTTTCGTCTGGCTCTGCTTCATGAGCCTCCGCTGACTGCGTGCGCACCTTCCCAAATGGACGAGGCTTTTATACTTGTCGCGTTCACCACTGTACTATTCTTTAAAACAATGGGGTTACAAGGAGTAATGCTGCGTTCCGTGACCGTAAGTCACGACTTCAAACCACGACTCACGACTTTGTAGCGTTCCAGTCAAGTCACGCCAAACTGCCTGAGCGCAAGGAATTGTAGCTAGATTATAAATTTTATTGCAACATTATATTGTCCTAAAATATATTTTTCAACATGTACCACTTGCATAAACACTGCATCCGTAGGCAATATTATCCGTAGGGGCTGTCATTGTTGTTTCCCGGGTGGGAAGTCCAGTGCAATTTCACACACATCCTGATTTTGCCAAGTCCTCGTTGTCCTGAGACCAATATTTTTTTATGATGACCCTGGGACAATAACCCTGGGACAATAACTGCCTCAGCCAATCAAAGTATATAACGTCATCACTATGTGCCCCCTGCAGAGTCCGCCAAAAAAAAAGTAAAAATTCTTAAAAAAAAAAAAAAAAATACCAAAACAAAACAAAAAAACCTGCAGCTGCAAGCACCGTGATACCAGTGAAGATCGCAAGTAAAAAGGTAAGACCACAACTTTTAATTTGTCCTATCAATTTCTATCAGTATATTAATGATAGTAAAATTCATATTTGCTAAATAGGCGTTCCTACTAGTCTAGACTGATGAAACTTACTGTTAACTTTCTGGCTCCGGTTAAAACAATCTAATAAATATTGTTTTTAATTTTTTTTTTTTTTTTTGTGTAGTGTGCCAAGCTATAAAAGGGCAGCGATTAAATAGTGGCCGTATTGCGAGCTTATTTTCTGTCAGTTTATTAGCGCTCGCACTGCTGCCACCAAAAATTTTCTTAATATTTCTGTAGTTAGCATATAAATCACTGTGCCAATGCCCAACGAGGATGACTCCAGCTCCTTATTCGCCGCACTATCTGTTCCACCTTAAAAATGTCGGGTGGTTGTTAACCCTTCCCCCTCAGTGCTATTGGTGTATTTTTTTAAAGGAACAGTTGCACCAAAAATGGCATGCTTCAGACAGCAGTTAACATTGAATGGTAAAAATATATAGTTCTGTAAAAATGTATTGTTTGTTTCAATAAATGATGCATGTGACTAATTCAGGCAGAGTTCTTTTTCTTTAAGCTCTATGCCTTACTCCAGTGGTTCTCAACTCCAGTCCTCGGGACCCACTGCTCTGCACATTTTGTTTGTCTCCCTTATTTATCGCACCTGATTCAGATCATCAGTTCATTAGGAGAGAGATCCATGAACTGAACTGAGTGTGTCAGATTCAGAAACATTCAAAATGTGCAGAGCAGCGGGTCCCGAGGCCTGGAGTTGAGAACCACTGCCTTACTGAATGGAAAAAGCAAATATTGTTTGCAGCTGTGATGTAATGGTTTTGTCATTTTAGATCTTTCTTGGAATTTATCCATATGCTGTTGAAGAAACGTGCCCTAGTCAAATGTATTCTGACAAAGCATATTGGGCATGTCATAATTTTGTTATTTCAAAGGTTCTCAAAGAAAGGAGCACGTAGAGGGCAACAGTAATTTTACTCTCTAACGAAATCCTGCATTAGAACATTTTCTGATGTTTTATTATGGAAATATGACCCAGAGAAAATGCCCTCCAAAGCATCTGTATGTGCATATAAAGTATATTGGGCATGTCATAATTTTGTTATTTCAAAGGTTCTCAAAAAAAGGAGCATGTAGGGGGCAACAGTAATTCACTCTCTAACGAAATCCTGCATTAGAACACTTTCTGATGTTTTATTTTAGAAATATGACCCAGAGAAAATGCCCTCTAAAGCAACTTTATGTGCATATAAAGCACATTGGGCATGTCAGAATTTTGTTATTTCAAAGGTTCTCAAAAAAAGGGTCACGTAGAGAGCAACAGTAATTCACTCTCTAACGAAATCTTGCATTAGAACATTTTCTGATGTTTTATTTTGGAAATATGACCCAGAGAATATGCCCTCCAAAGCATCTATATGTGCCGACAGCGTAGTGGGCATCACAACTTAAATATTTTACAAGTTCTCAAAAAATAATAATGAGAATAACTCACAATTCATTATCTGATAAAAACATTTTAGAATGTTTTGTTATAAAAATATGAAGCTCAGAACCCGGCCAACCTAGGTAACTGTATATGCTGACATTGTATTAATGGAGTGCTAACTTACATTATTTGAAAGTTTAAAAAAAAAGCCAGTGTAGAGTATAACATGAAATTATTCTGAAAGGAAATCTCTAAATCTGATGTTCAGAACCCCGCCCACGTAGGTAAAATAATAGTACTTTAGTAACCAGCCACAGCTGATCTGGACATATGGAGTCTGCTGTCTTTACAGTAAAACAGTCACACACACTAAAACACACATGCAAACATAAATATGTGTGTGTGTGTGTGTGTGTGTGTGTGTGTGTGTAATTGTTTAAAAGAGCTGTTATTCAGTTAATTAAATAATAAGACAAGTAACAGCTGTTTTTCGCTTTTATTTATCCTTTTCAGGGAACTATATGCAACAGTCTGAACTTCAAGGATGAATCATTGTTCTTCAAATCTTCCAAAACTTTTGTACTTCTTTTTATCCACCATTTCTGTGCAAAAAATCTGATAGTCTGTTCTCTTCTGAAACACAAAAGTGAACAGTTCGGCTGGAGAACTTTCATCAAATTCACCCTCCCAGCTGCACATTTTGTGTAGGGCTGTAACTTGTTTCTCCTTCTCCATTGAAAGAACAATGGGAAGCTTTACTTTCCCATTCCAGTTTCTGTTGCGGCACCAGTCAGCTGCAGCCCTGATGTGCAGCACAAAGTTTTCCTGCAGTAAAGATTAAAGTATTGTAAAGTACACTGAATGCATATGATGTTACCAAATAATTCCTCTAGCTTGTAGATCATTTACAGTAAATTTAAATAAACAATCTTTTGGAACAATGAATGTTTTCAATAGTTGTGTCTTTCAGTAACCTAAAGTCAAATGAGCAATGGGTATAAAATTGAATGTATGGTAACACTAAGTGCCTTCCGAAGAAAGCCTAAATTATATTCATATATGAACAGTCTATTTGCAAAAACAGAAAATGTTTTTTAATTTTTCAAAAATTTTTTTTTTTTAAATTATGTTATCATGATTTGTGTTTCATTGTATTAGTTAGCTGTATTTTTTTTTTTGTTATTTTTTAACCTAATCAGAATAACCCAATTGCAGTTTAATTGAGATTAATTGGAATGCACAATGAAAAAACATGGTTTTTGAATATTGTTAAAAACAGTTAAAAACATATTCATACATAGATATGTTTAAATATATATAACATTTTACAAAAATGAAACAAATCACTTTGAAAATTTTGATCAATATGCATGTTATTAAATGTCTGCACATAAGCTGCTTTATGTTGTGGTGACGCTGCATTGATCAAGCAGCAGACAATACTTTATGATATTTTATGAGAAAGGCTACAAAACTTTTATATGATTGTTTGTTTATTGATCTTGCCTTATGTATAATTTCTCAGGAATCCCACAGTTATTTGTCAGTTTTTATTTTTTTGTGTTAAAAACTGCCCTTGAAGATGTCAATCGAGCATGTAACAGTAGCAACTTTGTTAATTAATTATAAGAAAAAATACATAAATGAAATGTAATAAATAGGCTATTTTTTTCTATGTAGTTTTTACTGTAAAAACGTTATTATGTAACTGGTCAGCGTCCAGCTGATACAAACTGCGTGGAAAGTCCAGCGACGGCTGGTACCTGTTTATGAAAATTTTCTTCAATGTAGTTTTAAACAATGGTACAAGAATTACCACAAATTGTGTGACTAGTCAGCGCCAGGTGATAGAAAGTCCGGTAATTGTCAAGTGGGAGTTTAAATATATATGTATAATACAATATAAAGTCCGTGGCAGCAGCCAGAAACAGTGGCTATAAAACTAGCTGCAGAATACACTTACCTTTGTGGTCATGTCCTCAATTTCTTCTTCAGAGGTACTCTTCAAAACAAAGTTTCTTAATTAATTTAAGTAATTATTATTATTTTTTATTTTTTGATAAAACACAATTATTTAAACTTAATTTCTCAATGAAATACACTTAATTATTTCTTTCTGATTAAATACCCTCATGCCACTTTCATTTTCTATTTCTGAAGTAGTCTAGGGGAAGAAATTGAAAATTTTAATGCCTTTGGAGACAATATTTACATAAAGTAAACAAATTCAAAAGTCTTTTTTTTACCGTGTTAGCCAGTTGGTAAAGTCGAATGTGTACCCACTGTAGTTTAACTGTTTTATAAATGAAATAAATATAACATTGCATGCATTTTTATTAATTACCTGTAGGGCTACGTGTCCATGTTCCTCATCTGAACTAATCTGAAAAAGGGGTTGACAAACAGACTTAAACATTGTTTTGGTCGTCACGCTACAAAGTCAAATGTGTTCGTGAACTGAATTATGTTCTTTAATTATTGAATCATGGTCTTTAAGTTAATGCTTGACTTGTCACATGGTTCTTCATCAGGAGAGGTCTTAAAAAAATGTAATGACACAAGTTACTGATAGTTAAACTCTTAAAAATACAATAAACACAATAACGTTTATACATTTTAAATACAACATGACAGTGTTTCCGTGCTGTATTTTCGTTGTCTTCAAAGTCCTAATTTTAACCAATATAATCATAATTATTTAACCAAGTTTAAATCCCGTTTTAGGGTCCATCTCTGTTTCACTCCTGCCACTTAACGAAAAATACCCTGCAGTTTCCAAAAAAAAAAAAGTTAAAAGCGTTTTTAAAAGTTTACATTACCTTTTTGCCTGCATCACCATCACAATCAGATCTCGCCTTTAAATGAAACAAATCATTGTAATTATGCATCATCATACAGTTTACATGTGATTTTTTAACTACATTATAATGGTGTCAGCATTATTCTTTTCCAGAGTTGTCTTTGAAAAGAATAATTATTATATTGTATCAAAATATTAAACAAAATAGCAAAATATTAAATTGTAGATTTAATTAGGGAACTCAACTGTTGATTTTTTTGATCGGCTAATTAACATTTCTTTTACCTTTTTGTCAGCTTCATTTTGTTCCTTTTCCACCTGAAAGTTACACTTCATTCATTATCTCACAACATTATACACAGGGCCGGCGCTAGCCATTTGGGTGCCCTAAGCACAAATGCAATGCTTCGCTCAGCAGAGGCAACTGTGACAGGGAGAGTCAGTGCAATACAAAGAGCAATCCACAGATTGGGATATACCTCTTGAAGCCGATTGTTATGCAGAAATGTCAGCATTTCCCAGGCAGATGTCTGTGGTGAAAGCTGAGGAAGGTTGATGATTTCCTGCATCATCTCAGGTCCATCAATGTCAGCCAGTCCCTTATCCATCATTGTCTTGTGTACTTCATTGCAGTGTCTCTTCAAGTCCTCCTTGGACATTCCGTTCACTTTGCTGAAGTCAAGCAGCACTCCATATTTTTCTTTGACTTGATTCATGGTCTCAAACCTCTCCTGTAGTGACATTAAAGCAGCGTCCACAACACAATTGAAAAATGTGACTTCAAGCTTTTTAAGGGCATCATTGAGGGGCTCATCAACAGCTTCGTATGCAAAGTGCCTTTTTGTGCTCCTGAGCCTTTTCTCCTTAAGCTCTGTTTCTATATTCAGGGCCTCACAGAGTTCCTTGGCAGTTGACACAGCCTCATCAAACCCAGATTGTCTGTATTTGGAGAGGTTGATTTTGGTACTGTCAATGAGCCTGACAGCAATATCAAGCTGCATGGAACTGGATTGCAGTAGCTTGTTCACCTGGTTTGTAATGGTAAGTAGTTCACACCACACAACAGAGCAAATCACAAAACAAAATGAGGCGACTTCCTCAGCAAGAGC
Organism: Cyprinus carpio; assembly: GCF_018340385.1. Classification (NCBI taxonomy): domain Eukaryota; kingdom Metazoa; phylum Chordata; class Actinopteri; order Cypriniformes; family Cyprinidae; genus Cyprinus; species Cyprinus carpio. Next base: position 32,876,175 of record NC_056600.1, read on the forward strand.
TTGAGCCTCCACTTTTGCCACTGGATCATTAACAGCCTCCCTTGCCTCAAGGAGAGCATCTCTCACTTCCTTTGCTTGATTTCGGACAGCTGTTACACTCTGAAGCCTACTCTCCCATCTAACGTCACTCCAAGATTTCAGAGTGAGTTTAACATGTTTTGTTAACATGGACCATCGCTGGGTGGCACCGGAGAAGAAATTGAACAGCTTCTGCAAATACCCAAAGTAGCCAGTGGCATCTTGTGAGGACTTGGCAGCATCAGCTATGACAAGATTCATAGTGTGAGCTCCACAAGGGACAAACAATGCTCTTGGGTTCAACTGTAGCAGTCTAGCCTGAACACCTTGCTTCTTCCCTCTCATGTTGCCTCCATTGTCATAGGCCTGTCCTCGACAATTTTCAAAAGGAATGCCAAGCTCCTTCAATTTATCAAGGACAACATTGGACAGGTTAAGGCCAGTAGTTTGCTCCACATCAATATATCCCAGAAAGTATTCTTTAATGTCTGGTTGCAGTTGGAAACAGACAATGCGCACTATGACTGACATCTGTTCCCTGTGACTCACATCTGGAGTACAGTCAAGAATGATAGAGAAATATTTGGCCAAATGGATTTGTCTCACAATGGTGCGTAGTGTCTCTGAAGAGATGATCTGAATTAGTTCGTTTTGTATCTCATGGCTGAGGTAATGTGTGTGGGAACTGTCATCTTTTATTCTGGCCAAATGATTTTCCATTACAGGGTCATATGTTGCCATAAGCTCAACTTCCTTCAAGAAGTTGCCATTGTCTGGCTCATAAAGACGGTCAGAAGAGCCTCTAAAAGACAAATTTCTTGAGGCCAGTGAGAGAGTGATTGACAGCAAGCGTTTGAGAATCTCTCGCCACCTTTTCCTTTCTGCCTCCAGTAGTTTCAACTCCTGCTGATCTATTGCCATGCCCTTCTTTAGCCGTGTGTCCAGTTCTCTCCACTTGAGCATGCACTGTGTGTGATCTTGGCTACACTCATGACCCCTCAAACTGGTGTTGATGTTAGACCAATCACTGTGGCCTGTGTATAACTGTGTATAATTATTTTGTATATATAATTTATATAATTTGTATAATTATTTTGTATGTATAATTTATATATACAAAATAATTATACACAGTACACACACATATATCATGTAGACACAAACTTTTATTTTGGATGCGATTAATCGAGATTAATCTTTTCCCAGCCCTAATAATTTGACAACTCTGTGAATATGAAAATATACAAACACTGAGATTGTGTTTTTTTTTTCTAATTGCAGTTTCACCAACAGATGTCGCCCTTGGCCGAACCTCTTGAAAATGACCGCATGCCATAATACAACAACGAAAAAATCTTTATCTAAGCGGTCTAATTTGGCAAAATCACATCACGTTCAGTTGCAGGGTTTTTCTAAAGTTCAGACTGAGGCAGATAGACATTGTATTGAAGCGAAGAAATTACAATAGGGAACGTTCTGCACTAATAGCTATATGCACACGTGACACATCTGTAATGTACGGGGAAAATTAGCTTTATTTGTCATTCAAATATGACGATGAGGACCCCAACGATTGGCCTTCCTTTCCTTCTCAAACAAACTGCATCTTTAACAGCCCAAGTTTCACAATTTCCCCGGACCCCGGATCACCAGAGCCTGGTTGCATTTTTTCATTTATTCCATCATAGAACCTCCACTGATCACCAGTGAGTCCATGGAATCCAACAAAATGTTTTTTTTCGAGCCTGATGATATGTGGATTGTACCTGTATAAAAAATATACATACTTGTTGGCATTTGTTTCTTTTCTGTGCATGCCTATCTATCTATCTATCTATCTATCTTAAATGTAAGGTACAATAATAAACATTTTGAGCCAATCTTGGTAGGCTCAGTTGTGTTTCAGAACTTTAAAAACTTTAAGAACTTTAAGAAATGCTTAGTGAAAATGTTACTACCAATTAGAAGTAATTGTAAATCAAGATACACAAAGACTAAGTCTTACCTTTTGTCATCGATGACCACGGTTGATGGTATCACTGTTGGCTGCATTTCGGTATGATCATGACAGAACACGGTACAATCTATTGCCACAATCATAAAAGGAGGACTTCCATTTGTAAATTTGCGCTGAGTGTATGTCCTTTTACCTGGACATAATGAGTCTTGCCTGTGAAAACAATTTTTTGTTGTTGTTTTTTTAAACAGTTTTGTTTCAGATATTAATTTCACCACATTTATGTTGAAAGCAATTATTTAAAGTTTCTTAAACAATAAATAAATTATATTTTCTTTCAAATTGTAGAGCTAAATTTCAGTTTATATTACCTCAGTTCTGTGCATGGAAATCTGTGACTTCTCCAACACCACTTTTCGATTGACTCTTGGAATTTTGAGAAGTCACTGCATCTGTAATAATAAATTAAATGATTAAATGAGAAATGTTGATACAGTGATGTAGACAGTACATTTGCAATTAATTTAAAGTAGACACTTTACAGGACAGCAATGGTGTCATCTGGGTACTCCTTAACTGGGTTGGGACAGTCATGGTCATCACATATAAACTGTCTTGTGGTACTGTGCAAGTACTGGGATGGGATGTCATGAACTCGGCTTCGGTTCCATATAGATCCCACTGCTGCTGTTTTTCACTGAAACATTTAGATGTTTCCCACAGCCAATACATTTTTCCCTGGGACCACTGTCATAGCAGGAAATGCTGATGCACCCTCAGTAATGCCTTGAAGCATTTATCAAGGGCCTGCTTGTTCTCAATTTCACTCAAAAGTGAAGGTCTGTTCTTCATAGCTAGAAAAATGAAATATAGCAGGTTGTCAATTGTGCACGTGTTTGATAGTGCTATTGTTCTTCTCGCTATCTGTCCCTTCCCAGACCATGGAGGGGCAATGTAAATGCTTTCTAGGCCAGACATGTTTGATGGTGGGTTGTAGTATTTTGCTTTCTTCCATTTCTCCTCCTGGCTCAGGGGTAGTTCAGAGTTGCAGGTCTCAGTTTCATTTTCAATGACTCTCTTTTGGCGAGCTGCAGAAACACTCACACCACGCATTCTACCATATATGAATTTATACATAATTTGTACAAAATCTCCAGGTCTTCTGTGGAGTTTGTTTCTGATAATAATTCTCTTTGTGGTTCGGAACCAATTTTCAACCTGAGAATTTGTATCTCTTGTTTTCCCTAGATGTTTTAACGTAATGCCAGTCCATAATGGCAGTGTTGCCAAGTATGGCTTCAAAATGTCAATCAAGGTTGGACAGTAATAGTGATTCACTTGAGCTGCCTCAGTGTCTTGTCCATTCTGTGCCTCCAGTAATGTTTTCTCGAATAGTTTAACAAACGGGGAGTCATGAATGATTGTCTTTGGAGTTGTTTCTGGAATTAGGTCTTTCAGAGGGGTTTCACTCCAATCAGCATCAACATCAGCAAAGACAGTCTGTTTTTGTATTTTTGTCTGCAGTGCCTTCAGACCATCAAGTATGGACAAAGCATCTCTTTGGAGTAAATACTGTGCACATGTCTTTCAACAAAGATTGGATTTCAACCAGTGTGGTGGCATTTTGCAGACGACGAATGCAGAAAAAAGGCTTTTGTTTCTTTGGTGCACTTAGCCTTTGCAATTTTGCTGCTCAACAACTTAATCATGTGGGCAGCACATACATGCACCACAGTAAATGTACATGGTTTCGCTTCGAGACAAACCTCAAGACATTTCGTGTGTATGTTACGCTGACAGAACGTATGCAAGGTTGCATGGATGATTGCCCAGCTGAAATCAGTTTCTACTTTCTGGGGTTGGAGGTTATGTTTGTACATGTACATGAAATCCCGGGAAAGGCAGGTTAACCAGTTCTGAATTGTTGCTGTGCTCTGATCGGATGACATCATCTCTGCTACAGGAATAGTTGTTGCAGAAGTTGACAGAACTGGGCAGCAAATACATTTGGAATACAAATATAAAATATTTTTACAACTTGCAGGTTTTGTAACAATGCTTCCAGTGGGATCTAGGTACAAAAAAAGGTTTGTGTCCTTTTGTAAATTTCTTATGAGTTGGAGCTGTTCAATGGTACACATATGTAATGTAAAGGGAGAAATTGCTATGTACTGCAGGTATTGGTGTTTCAGAGGTTTAAACTTTTGGTCTATGTCCTGCGATTCTTGAATTTTTAGACAATCCAAGAATGGATTGATATCCATTCTATTTTCCAAGTTTTTTTTTGCTTGATAATTTCTGTAGAACTGAAAGGGGGGGGGGCTGATTTGAATTGCCCTTCAGCAGCTTTTCCTCATCTGCAGCTGCCAGTTTTTTAGTGTGTAAATGCATAGGTGTGTGTTCACCAAGCATCTGTTTGAGGGTTTCCCTCTCCAAGTTACTTGTGCGCCTCCTTAAAAATGCTGTTCCCGAATGATCAATTGTTCCAGACACACTGACAGAAACTGATACTGTGGATTCATCTGTTGTTGGTTTCTTATATATGTAAAATTGGAAGGATGCACAACAATGGAACTTGCAATGCGCCTTTCCGTGCCAAAATGTTCACCACTGCTTTCTAGATGTTTCTGGCCTTACCCTGTTGTATTTAAATGACAAAACAGTGCATTTTTTCACCTACTTTTTCAGAAATTATGTCTGTCCATCCTTGACTAAGATGCCTAAACCCTTGTCTTACATTAGGCTTTATCATTTCCCACTCCTCTCTTGTTAGTGTTTTTGTAAACTGAGATTGGGGATTGTGTTCAGGCTCATCACATTGTTTTGTTTGGTGAGTGTCTTCATTGTCATTTTTTTGTTTTGTCATGTCAACATTGTCTCGTCCTGTTTGTTCGCAATCATTGTTCCTTAGTATAAATGACAGTTTAGTCTTTTTCAGTGTTGTTTTTTCTGTCTGTCGTGTTGCGCAGTTTGGACAGAGCCAGGGTGAAATAACAGCAATATCCTCAATGTCTTTACATCCAACACATGTTGGGTGAAACCAGTCTTTGTATTGACTGCACTGTGCCATGGGCTTTTCTGGGCTATTAGGCCGTCTGCAGACACAATAAAGCTGCTCATCATTGTCATCACTGGAGCCAGTGGATGGTGGACCCTGTATTTTCATGTATGACATATCCAAAATTATTTTCAAATGTAACCATTAACTTTTTAATTTGATATTTTATAGAAATACTTGTATCCTCAATGTTTATAGACTCACAGGTATCTCACTTACCTTTGCTTGTGTTGTGTCTTTATCTTTTTCTTCAGTGTCATGGTTGTCTTGTGCAAATGTTTTTGTTTTGTCAACATTGTCTCGTCCTGTTTTTGGAGGGCATTTTCTGTGGGTCATATTTCTAAAATAAAACATCAGAAAATGTTCTAATGCAGGATTTCGTTAGAGAGTGAATTACTGTTGCCCTCTACGTGCTCCTTTTTTTGAGAACCTTTGAAATAACAAAATTATGACATGCCCAATATGCTTTATATGCACACAAAAGTTAATTTAGAGGGCATTTTCTCTGGGTCATATTTCCATAATAAAACATCAGAAAATGTTCTAATGCAGGATTTCATTAGAGAGTGAATTACTGTTGCCATCTACGTGCTCCTTTTTTGAAGAACCTTTGAAATAACAAAATTATGACATGCCCAATATGCTTTGTCAGAATACAGTTGACTAGGGCACGTTTCTTCAACAGCACATCAGAAATTGTGGTAATACAAGATTTGATGCGAAAGTTAAATAATGTATATATCTCTTTAATCTTTTACAGTAATGGATAAATTCCAAGAAAGATCTAAAATGACAAAACCATTACATCACAGCTGCAAACAATATTTGCTTTTTCCATTCATACAGGGTATGTTGAAAAAGACATTGAGTAAGGCATAGAGCTTAAAGAAAAGAACTCTGCCTGAATTAGTCACATGCATCATTTATTGAAACAAACAATACAGAACTATATATTTTTACTGTTCAGTGTTTGCTGTCTGAAGCATGCCATTTTTGGTGCAACTGTTCCTTTAAAAAAATACAACCAATAGCACTGAGGGGGAAGGGTTAACAACCACCCAACATTTTTAAGGTGGAACGGATAGTTCGGCGAATAAGGAGCTGGAGTCAGCCTCGTCAATGCCCATTTGTGTTTCGTTGCGTCCCGTTGCATTCAAAGACAAACGCCCGAAATGTGGAACTAAACAGCGCTAACGTTAGTTTGTTGACCATTCACCATCAGACAGTACTGCGATTTGCTGGGAGATCCAGGTAGAAGCGATTGAATTAGATTATTTATTCTGTTACACTACATATGAATATGATGACCTCAAGTCATCACTGATTTATTCTGTCACATATGAATATGATGACCTCAAGTCATCACTGATTTATTCTGCCACATATGAATATGATAACAACAAATCACCAATTAATTATTCCACAAAATAAAAATAATAAAAACCCAAATCAACACTGATTTATTCTGTTACATATGAATATGATGACCTCAAAACACAACACATATATATTCTGTCACATATGAATATGATGACCTCAAGTCATCACTGATTTATTGTTACATGATGTTGTCTTTAGACATGTATTACCCCAAACTGCTTTGATGTCTTTTGTTTTGCTTTGTTGTTGATCTCAAACTATTTTACAATATTCTGTCCCCAATCTGCAGTTGTCTGCAGCCTTTGTCATGTAATGAGGTGGAAGGATGTGGCAGCACCTACTCACTGCAATTAATGAAAATGCTTTATAATATTAATTCTTCAAGAGTAAAAAAATAAAATAAAATAATCAAGTTTATAGGCAGTATCATAATAACAAAGTCATGCTGTACCTAACTTAGAATCAGACTTTTAAATGTTGTCGTGTTTGTAAATGCATTAATAAAGGATCTGTTCTGTTAAAGGTGTTGATTGTAACAAAAGGGTAATGTGATTAACGAATGAGGAAAAATACTGCTTCCAAAATGTATTCAGTCATGTATATTAACATTTAAGTGTTCCAGATTACTGACATTTATGTTAGGAAATTAGAACAAAATCATAACATGAATGTCAGTTATCTGGAACACTTAAATGTATTCCAACTTTCAGTTCACTGTAACATCTTGGAATCCAAAATTCCAGATGGATCTAAGATAATACAGTTTGCTCAAAGATGCTTTTCCTCATGGTTATATAATGACCTCAGAGTAGATCTATCAGTAAAAACTGTCTGTTACTTCTGTATTTAAAGGGCACCAAGTGACCAAGAGCACACAATGGAAGGTATGATTTCACTTAATTTAATGTAATTTAATGATGTTTAATTTCCTCAGTTTATACCTTGCTGATGGTTGGGGGGAGGGGTTGCTTCTCCATAACCTACATGATAAGCAACTTATTTGACACCATGTTGTTAAAAACATACCTTTATAATGTGCTGCAGCAGCCTAGAAAGGCAAAGACAAAGGTGACGATATTCAGCACTTTAACGGAGGGAGAGGTGGAAGACCTTGCCAAGGGGTTTGGAATGACACTGACCAAAGGTCCAAAAGACAAACTACTTTCTGGGATACCTGAAGAGGACATCCCAGCAACACTGTAAGTATGTCTGTGTAAGCTCTCTTTCTCCCTCTGTTTGGTATCATGTCTAATATATTGGTGGCTGCACCTTTATTTATTTTCTTTGAGAAAAACATCCAGGAGTGAGTTAAGATGTGACACTGTATATCAGTATTTATTTTCCCAAAAAATAAGAATTATTGTGTTTAGACTGACATCCTTATCTTTTTGAAAAATAATGAGTTTTAAACTCATGTCTGCTTTGCTGAACATTTAAATAAATTTTAAGGACTGGGCATCTTGAATGCTGTTTTTGTGTAAGACCACTGGCAAAAGTTCCTTGCTTTTAAGGGCCAGATTTACTAACAGTGCCTTGCACAAACCCTCTTTTGGCATTGAAATCTTACAGAATTTAAGTTTTTATTTGCACACAGTGAAAAATTAGCACTTTTTGAAGATGTTTTAGTTCTTTGTTAAACTTAAATGGCCTAATGTACATTTTATTCTAGCATTACCATAGTACAAACCTTTTCAGCCTGTTAACTAGTCCCTGTATCAATAAGTCAATTAATCAACTAGAGAGCAAAAATGTAATGTCTTTTGTGATTTATAACAGAAAACTGATGATTGCAGCTCAAGTAACATGAACATTTAAAAAATGTTTTGCAGGAGGAGCATTGAACAAATGAAGTTTAATGTGCAAAACCTTGGGCCTGAATCAGAGCTGGATTTGGCCACTCACCGCTTTGGGCCTACAGCAGCTGATTTTTTCTTTTCCTTTTTAGAGGACTGTATGAAATAAACTCAGCACAAATAAGGGGCACACATATACTAACGTGGAAGCTATCAGCTCAGATTTGTAAACAAAAACAGGAAAGTTCCGATTACTTGATATTTCATTTTAGACAAATACAAAATACAAAGTTTTATTTTTGTGGTCAGTTGTTTTATAGTAAATATTTGTTGGATTACTGAAGGACAAAGAGATGTATTAGATAACAAATAGAAAGTTTGATAAAATGGCAAAAATATGCACTTGAATAAAACATTTCTTTTAAACCTTATTTGAATAATTTTTTTTGGCCCACTGTTTGCTCTGCATTTTCTTCTTGACTTAACAGGAGAACTTGATGTGACATATGTCTTTGTTTTTGAGTTTGTTTGTCTGTCTTTCTTTTTCTTGTTGCAAACAATGGACGTATTTCACGTGACATGTCCGCATCACAAAGTCTTCCAAATCCTTTAATGTTTATACTTTTTTTTTTGTTTTGTTTGCACTTCTAGTTCATTCACTTCATGGGCAATATCCTCGGGAATTTTCTCCCATGTCTGTAGAATCTTCAGTACGCTTTCCAGTTTCCTGATAGTTGTACGACGCATATCTTCATATGCACTTTCATCCTTGTGACAAGTGGGGCGGGGCCGAGAGCCGTGGGAACGGAGCGAGGCCGGTGGAGTGATTGGGAAATGAGCGACACCTGCTCCACTCACCGGTCTCGAGTCCTACGGAGGAGATCGGAAGGATACAAAAGAGGAGCGACGACAGTGAAGGACGAGAGAGGACCAGGCCTGGGCTTTATTTTGTGGTTTGGTTTTTGTTTGTGCGCAGCAGTCGCCCGTGAGGGGCTGTCGCGCTGTTTTGGGTTTATTTTATTATTAAAGTTTTATTTGAGTGTTCGCCAGTTCCCGCCTCCTTCTTCCCGTGATTATGAAGTTTTTATATTATCACACTGGTGCCGAAACCCGGGAAGGAAGGAGAATGACACCGCCATGCAAACTCTGTCAGGACCATCGGGAACGCCGTTTGTGGAGATCATCACATTGCTCGCGGGCCTGCATCAGGAACACCATCAAGCCGACTTGCGGGCAGACCACGAACATCGGTTTCAGGCAATGATGCAGGTCCAGCAGGAGGACCGCGAGCTGTTCTGGAGCTTGCTGGACCGGGAGGTTCGGATGAGGTCGGCTTCCCCCAGTTCCAGCCCCGCCGCTCACATGCCTCTTACGAAGATGGGGCCAACAGACGATCCAGAAGCATTTCTCGACCTGTTTGAGAGGACGGCCGAGGCGTGTGGGTGGCCGACAGACAGCTGGCCGGTACGGGTGATCCCGCTGCTGTCGGGGGAGGCCCAGAAGGCTGCTCAACAACTGCCCGCCCAGAACCTCCTGGTATATGCAGACTTAAAAAGAGCAGTGCTCCAAAGGGTCGGCCTCAGCCCCGAGCAACACCGTCAGCGCTTCCGGTCGTTTGAACTGACTGAAGCGGGCCGGCCCTTTGTCTTAGCCCAGCAGGTCCGGGACTCGTGCCGCAAATGGCTGTTGGCCGGAGGAAGCGACGCCGAGACCATCATCAACAAAGTGGTACTGGAGCAGTTCATCTCGCGACTCCCAAAGAGAACCGCCCAGTGGGTCCAGTGCCACCGGCCAGCGTTGCTGGATCTGGCCATCCAACTGGCGGAGGATCAGCTGGCGGCGTGTTCCGGGGTCGGCGAACCCCTTCCATCTATCAGCTCTCTCTCTCTCTCTTCCCCCCCTCTCTCTATCTCTTCCCCTTCCTCAAAACCTGTCCCTTATCCCAGGACCCAATTCGCGGGGCCACCGAGGGCCGCCCCCCCCCGCCGGAGGATGGGGACAGAGCCGGCTGCCATGTCTCGAGGCCCTGCCAGGGGAATAGCGTCACCGCACCAGGAGGGACTCGAAGAGCCACCTGCCGCTTCCCCACATCAATCACCTGACCCACTTCTGGCCACTAGGGCGGCGGGGAGGCCTGGGCCGGCCTGCTGGCATTGCGGGGATCCGGGCCATTTCGTGGATCGGTGCCCGGTCATGGAGGTTGGGACATTGGTCCGGATCCCGGACGACCCACAGGCTGCCCCCGATCAAGCCGGGTTTTACCAAATAGCCGTGAGGATTAAGGGGGGTACCTATCAGGCTTTGGTGGACTCAGGTTGTAACCAGACCTCCATCCATCAAAGCCTGATACAATCCGGGGCACTGGATACGGGCCGCATGGTTAAGGTGAGGTGTGAGCACGGGGATATTGTAGAATACCCCGTAAAAGCCATAGCCATCAAATTTAGGGGACAAAAGAATTATGTGGAGGTGGCCGTTAGTCCAAGCCTCAGGCATCCACTAATCTTGGGAATCAATTGGCCAGCTTTCGAACAATTATTGGGGTGTTTTACAGTGGATGCCTCTAGGAAGAAGAGATGGCCGGAGGGCGGGGCGAGCGCTCAGGTGGGAGAATCTGTGCCAGGACCCAGTGGGGAGGTTTCAGGGGAACCTAGTGACTTGTGAGGCCAAACCTTTCCAGTCGCGATGACTTTCCCCTTGAGCAGTCCCAGGATGAGACCCTCAAACACGCATTCGAGCAGGTCCTTCCATCTATGGGCAGGTCCTCCATCCTGACCGCGCGCTCTCTTATCCATATTTTGCCGTTATTAAGGACCGGTTGTATCGAGTGACCCATGACACTCAGACAAAGGAAGATACAACCCAATTATTAGTACCTCGGAGCCGTCAGGAAATGCTTTTCCAGACGGCGCATTGTAATCCAATGGCAGGGCATTTAGGTATGACAGCGACATTAAATCGCCTAATGACCCGATTTTTGACCCGGGCCTTCACGAGAACGTGCGCAGATGGTGCGCGTCTTGTCGGGAATGTCAGTTGGTGAACCCACCAGCCACCCCAAAAGCGCCATTGTGCCCTCTTCCTCTAGTGCAGGTCCCCTTCAAACAAATTGGTATGGACCTCATCGGGCCATTAGAACGATCAGCACGGGGACATTGTTTTGCGTTAGTCATAGTGGATTACGCAACACGATATCCAGAGGCAGTGGCGCTCCGCAACATCTCAGCAAAGAGTGTGGCGGACGCCCTGTTTCATTTAATCTCCCGCGTGGGAATCCCAAAAGAGGTTTATGTCACGCACGTTACGTGAATTATACGAATTGTTGGGCATTAAAGCGGTACGTACCAGCATCTATCACCCACAAACGGATGGACTGGTCGAACGATTTAATTGCACGTTGAAAACAATGATTCATAAATTCGTACAAGAAAACGCGAAAAATTGGGACAGATGGCTAGAACCCCTCTTATTCGCTGTGCGCGAGGTCCCCCAAGCCTCCACGGGGTTTTCCCCCTTCGAGCTTCTTTACAGACGCCAGCCCCGCGGGGTGCTAGACGAAGGAGGGGATCACCTCTCGCCCTTGCAGCTCACTGACATTGGGCATTTACAGTCCAAATTTGCAGACGTGTTTTCACCCCTACCTGGTCGTACTAATCTGATTCCGCACCAGTGTGATAATGTTCGTTTGTAGGAGAAGGAAGGAGACCAGGGTCTGCGTTTCTGAGGCTCGTGGGAATTTATTAGTCAACAAAAGTAAAACAAAGTCGCGTCACCTGTGCATACGTTTAATTCAAACCACTGTTTGGCATTTCACAGTCTTGCTTTTCGCTTGCTTGGTTGCTTGCTTGCTTGAGTCCCCACGAGTCCTCAGCTCTCTCTCCCCTCGCTGGTTTACGGCTGGCTTAAATACCGCTTCCCCATGCCAATCACTGCAATGAGAACCAGGTGTTACTCGTTTTTCACTTGACCCGCTTACCACCGCTCGTCTCTTCACTCTCTCTCCCGTCACAGACCTCGCTGAACCACCCCTCCCCTGCCACAATCCTCAATTTCATTTTGTATCGGCTCTACTGAATTGTTCATAGAACTTTTTGATTTTGTCTCAATCACCTCACTGAAAAGTCCCTTCGCAAGCAGTAGACAAGCACATTTTATGGTATGAGAAAGTACAGTCACATATACTTGTCACAATACATGGTTTTGATGCTGCTCTTCCAAATAGGCTTTCAACCTCTATTGGTTTTTGAGGCTTTGCAGAAATGCTATACTTATTCCTCCGAATCAAGTTATTGGCATGGGCCTGCAGTTGTGTGTCCATGTCTGGAAAAGTCTCAGGACCACTACAAGTGAGAAGACTTAATACAAAGAGATGCTTACACGTATGTGCCCTTTTACCAGCTTCACAACTGCAGAACTGTTCTGCAGGACACACACAGTAAACTACATGTGGATTATTCTCAGATGGAACATTGTATACATATGTTTCTTTTGAAGCTATGGTCATTTTCATGGCCCATCCATTCTCTAGCATCTTCTCAGCAGATTGCTTTATTTCTTCCATTTTGCATTCCAGAGGGTTATTGACCCTCCCAACAAACTGCAAATCCTGTATTATATTGAAGTACTTGTCAGTCTTGTTCAGCAGAACAGCAATCAAATGATCCAATCTACGATTTCGGATGCCACAGAGGAATTGGTATTTTAAACAGTGGAAGAAACTATAAGGGGGAAAAAAAATGATCAGAATGAAGTGCAGCAACAGGTTGGAATTATTACAATGTACACTTTTAAACAAATTAATAAATACTCAAAACACTACACTAGCTTCCAGCAAGCCCACAAATACATAATGCAGTAAACATGCATAAAAATGATATATACCGTTCTATTAGATTGTTTGTGTCAGAGTCTCTATGCTTATAGCATCTTCTGAAGTTAGACCACAGATGACCAATAGTCTCCCAGTGGTTCCTGAAGTACTTGCAGACATCTTTTAAGTTCTTAAACTGGCAGTGAAACATCTCAGATTTTTTTCTTAAATTCATGTTCCTATACAAATGGACAAGGAAAATCATGTTTGATGTTATTAGTATAAGAACTGCAGACCTATACCCAAGTGTGTGCAGTTAGTGTACTGAGAATCTGTAATGTTCTTAATTGATTATACTGTCACAATCCATTTAGGCCTATATTAAACATGATAGAATAAACAAATATAATAACACTTTTTGCAGTTACTAAAACAGTGACCCACCTGAAATAATCCATGTTTATACACCCAAGACATGCAAGGCTATGTACACTTTCTGAATTTCCATCAGCCATTACTCCAGTATAAAGTGTCACATGTTGCAATATGCTGATTTATTATTAGAATTATCAATGTTGGCAACAGCTGTACTGCCAAATATTTTTTTGGAAACTGCGTTACTTCATTATTCAAACTATAAATATTTGCGAATAATATAAATCTTTGCTATCACTTCTTATCAATTTAACACATCCTTGCTGAATTAAAGTTTTAATTTCTTTCAAAAAAAGAAAGAATACAATTTTACTGACCCCAAATTTTGAACGGTAGTGTATATTGTTAGAAAATATTTCTATTTTAAATAAATAATGCTTTTCTATTAAAATAGAAAAAATGTATTTTGCATAGTAATACATATTATATATATATATATACACACACACACATATATATATATATATATATATATATATATATATATACATAGATATATATATAAATGTTTCCAACATTGATAATAAAGCATCATATTAGAATGATCTCTGAAGGACTGTGACACTAAAGGCTGAAGTAATTGGCTGCTGAAAATTCAGCTTTGCATCTAAAATTAAATTATATTTTTAAGTATATTCAAATAGAATATCATTACTTTAAAATTTAATAATATTTTACAATATTATATCTTTTTTTCTGTATTTTTTGCCAAAGAAATACAAATATAAAATACATACATATGTGTATGTGTGTGTGTGTGTGTGTATATGTATATTATATATATATATATATATATATATATATATATATATATATATGTATGTGTATATATATATATATATATATATATATATAAATATATATATATATATATATATATACACACACAAACACATATACACATGTGGGTTAACATTTTATAATAACTTTCTTTACTAAAAAATTTAAACATTATAAAACTGCATGTTGTTACAAGCTTGTTACCAAAGTTTCATGAATGTCACACTACAAGATAAAATTTTACTATAAAACAATTGAAATAGAAACACACCATTGAACTGATGAAAACTTCCATTGGCCTGACACATTTGGCTAGAATTATTACGATCAATTGATGGCAAAAATTTTTTACAGTTAAGCGTTACTCAAAACAAATAAAAATGTTATTGCTATAGATTAGGAAAATTTAGCCCCACAAATTTCTTTCTCCAAAATATATAAAAAAATAAAAACAGAATTAAGAGACAAATTGTAATGTCATCAGGAATTTTAATTTAAACTGTGTTGATGATTGGCAGGCTGACATGAACCCACTTTGAACATTAAGTCATTTTATAGGCTAGCTGTATTCTCAGTTGTATCTACATTATGTTGCAATGTGAAATGAAGCTATTTTCTATCCACTGATAAATTAGCCATTGAAAGGTAAATAACTAAAGAATAACTGCAGTAAATACTAAAACTGTTTGTAATATAAATTTCAACTCATATTAATATGATAACAATAAATTAATATTAATAAAAAAAAAAAAGGAAATATCAAAGCCATTCTATCTTAACTTAGTACTTACTTGAATTACATGGTACCAACAAAGGAGAACGTATGACTCGCTGAATACCTTACGGATGGAATTGATTTCAGCCTGGTCTTTATCAATTATAAAGCACCTAATAAAAATAAAAACATATTAAGCTTCAAGGCAGAGAAAAATATAACATATTACAGATAATTGCTGCTAAAAAATGCCTTATGTTTTATCTTTGTTGTTTACCATCTTCCATTGTTACTAACCAAACCAATTTGTACATTGTACAGAGATCAACATCTACCAAGTACCAAGTTTGGTTTGAATATGCTAAACCGTTGCAGAAATATAGCCTTGCGTCCAATTTTGCATGCTCTTCTTCGAATTTGTTTGCACGTTATTTAAGAATGGTTGGGTTTATCAAAAAGCTTCTGATAACTTTTTTTACCAGCATAATCGTAAGATTATCTGATTTGATTTTCATGAAAATTGGAGCAACCACCTAAGGGGAGGTTAGGTTTTTTTGGTGGGTAAAATTAGCGGGAAAATGTTTATTTTACGGAAAATGACACAGATGATTGCACGATTACATAATGGCACCAATTGAATTGTGTGGCAAATTTCATAACTTTCCCACAAGCAGTTCTATAGGCGACCATAGACTCCCAGAGCAGAAGAAGAAGAAGAATCGGTGCTTGGCTCCTAATTACACAATCTGTGTAATACATATTGCCATGTGTTTTTAGACATCCTGTGCAGAGGATACATTTTGCTATGCACTGGATTAAATATGGTACATTAATTGCAGTTGTGATGTACTCATTTAGGTGATCTACACAAATAAAAAAATCAGAATATTATGGGGAAAATACTATGAAAATCAATGGTGCCCCACAACTGCTTGGTTACATTTGTTCAGCAGAACAAATAAATTTATTCAGGCTTGGAACAACTTGAAGGTGAGTAAACGATGACAGAATTTTCATCTTTGGGTGAACTGACCGTTTAAGAAACTGTGTATACCCAAAAAAGTATTGAATAATTTATTGTATAATTAAAAAAGAATTAAACATTTTAATTAATAAAAAAATAATAAATTTAATTTATTTATTTCTGTTTGTATTTACCTTGGAGGTACAGAAAATGTTGGTTTCAGCTCTTCCAGTGCCAACTGAAGTGTGTCCTGCTTTTCAATCCCCAAGATGATAAAGGCAACAGGGATTCCATGACCATGACTGTCCCTGACAAGTAATGTAAATAAAGGAAAACCATACTGGTTGAAACCATGTGTCGCATCCATAAAAACGATATCTCTTCCGTATTCTTGAAGGTTGTCTTTCATGGATGGTGTTTGCAGAACTATGACAAGATCTGTTTGAGGACTTTAAGGCTGATAAAAAATAACAAAGTCTTTAAAAGGGCCCTCCAGAAGGCGTGAGGTACTAGTGGCATCATCTTTGTGTTGCTGATTTTTTCGCATCATACATGTCCAAATATTTTCAATGTCTTTTGGGGTAACAAAATAAGCTCGGTTGTTGAGATCAGAATGTCCTTGTTCTTTTGACCACTTATGTGATTTTAGGAGAATTGTATCTGGTTTAACACCAAGAGATATTAAATCCTGAATATGCTTGACTAGCTCTTGACTAATGTTTTCTAAGTGACCCTCAGAAGAACTTGATGGGTCATGTCCTGAATGAATGGTGTAAAGCCTTTCGACTATAACCAGTTTGTTGAGCCAGTCTGTCCTCTTTTTAAAGGAAACATAGGCCTTGCATCCTTTGGCACGTCGACTTCGTTGCGTGCATGCTTCAGACCGTTTGCATGAAAACAAGAAATATCATTTTTTTTGATTTTGCAGACTTGCAGAATTCACAGTCCTGAAGTTGGCATCTTTGGAGGTGTTTATGGTAGTGAGTCTTTGCTGAATAAAATCACAGGCATCTAAATCCTTTTCTAAAACATGGACTGTTATATCTGTCTCTTTTTTGTTTCCTTTAAAGCTCTCCTCTTTGTAGACCGTTGTTTTTATGAATTCCTCCATCTCTGATGTCGAAACCTAAAAAGCAAAAGGACAAACAATTAGACTAAAACATCAATAATGTAAAGTAAAAATCCATGATAATCTCAAGAAAACAATGCTATGTTTACTGTAACTTCTTCTAAACAGATCTGAGATCATCATATTCATGTGACAATAAATCAGTGATGATTTGAGGTCATTATATTCATATGAAACGTAACAGAATAAATCAGTGATGACTTGAGGTCATCATATTCATATGTAACAGAATAAATCAGTGATGACTTGAGCTCATCATATTCATATGTAACAGAATAAATCAGTGATGACTTGAGCTCATCATATTCATATTCATACATTTACGGCGTTTTGCTTATAGTATAATGAGCCACACCCACTGATTTCCACAGCCAGTACAATTGAAAGGTTTTCACCCAATCAATGGTAAACTGAGTCAGACCAGACCAGACCAATTCAGCACAGATAATTTTAGCCAAATGAATTGCCTGTAATTTTTTTGGATATTTCATCTCTACTAACATTACACATATTAATTAAAGATCGCACCTCTTCATCATAGTTTAATGTAGGCTAATTGCTAAGATTTCATGTTCAGCAATTATCCTATGTACCCCATTTTATGTATTCAACTTATTACACTGATACTTTTTACTACTGTGTTAGTAAATAACTGGACACTAGCTTTGAGTTAGGGCTGAATAATTTTGGAAAATAATCTAATTGCGATTTTTTTTTTAAACTAATATTGCGATTGCAATTTAATATGCGATTATTTTTAAAGCTCTTTATGTTCTGTATTATTCAACAAAGACGAGCTAAAAATCATTGTATAGTATGACCAACACAGTATTAGATAGATTAAACAGATGTTTATTTCTGTAGGCCAGGCCTATGTTACGATGAAATTAGGTGATGCATGAATTGATGAATGACATTTTTATTAAACAACTACAATCACAGTATATTGACTGATTTGTTGAACGTCCTACCTTGAAAGCATGTAATAATTATGACAACATAAAGCATCGACAAATAAGCCTGGTGTAAACATGAATATACAAATCACACAAACTAAAGTAGATTGCAGAAATATATAAACAAATCAGTTGCTTTAACACACTACTTTAGGTAATTCAATTCAGTCACTGTAATAAACATATGTAAACATGTGGACTGCACTTTTTAAACACTGTCTGTTAACTTTAGACCAACTTGGCATCAGGGGCCCGTTCCAATAAGGAGGTTCAACCAACTCTGAGTTAAAACTTGAACTCTTAGAGTTGACTTACTCTGAGATGGGAAACTCTTGTGTTTTCGGTTTCAGAACAGCTGAATTGAGTTAGTTCAGTCAACCCTGAGTAGGTTGACTCTGAGTTTAGTGTGTGCACCACGACTATGAAAAGCCATGATCAATGGAGCTCCGATATTATGATTCACCATGGCAACAGCTCCCGCCAAAAAGACGCCGGCTTACATGCACTTTTCTTATTTTACAAATGATCTGCCAATAGGGTAAGAAAATATGTCAGAGGCTATTTTCACTAAGTGTAACTAAGTGGCACTTTACTTCCACTTTTAGAACATTTTCTTCATTTTTATTGAAAATAAATTCTAATGTGATATGTGATGGGAAAAGTGAGAAGAGCGAGCTCAGCAAAAGTCGGAGTCAATTCTTTCTATTATGCTTTACTACTGGATAAGGTGAATGTAAACACTGATCATATTAGGCAAGAATGGGAAAAGGAACTTCATGGGGAGTCATGGGAAGAGTGTCTTAATGAAATTCATGAATGCTCTATTAACGCAAGGCATAGTGTGATTCAATTCAAAGTTATTCACAGACTTCATTATTCGAAGACCAAACTATATAAGATTTTCCCAAAAGTATTATCAATATGTAACAAATGTAAAATCTCAGAAGGCACGTTGTCTCATTTATTTTGGACATGTCATAAAATTAGACCATTCTGGCAAAGTATATTCAGATTTATTTCAGAGGCATTTAAATTTAATTTGTCACCTGAGCCAAAATTTGGTGTTTTTGGAGATACCTCAGATATAGGAAGTAAATATGTGTCTTTATGCATGATCTTAGCAAAAAAGGCAATTTTACAGAAATGGAAGTCTGAATCTGTGCCTGTATTTGAAGTTTGGCTAAGAGACCTAAGCTATGTGTTATCCCTAGAAGAGCTGAGATATAGACAAAAAACATTTTCAAGAATATGGAACCCAATAAAATCCTTAATTAACAATTTTAATTTATAACTTATTATTGGCATAGGGGTCAAATAATTTTATATTTTGTTTAATTTTTCAACAAAGAATAATAAGATATACGACAATTAAGTTATTGTACTACTATTGTACTAAAGGCTATAATGTTACCTGTTTGTTTAAAGCAAATAAAATAATAATAATTGTTACGTCCTGTGGACGTATTTGTGAATTGTGCGCTCTTGGGAGAGTGATTTCACCTACTGGGCAAGTTAGACATTGCATGTTTTCTTCTCCTGCTCTTTCTGTCTCTCTCTGTTATAGATCGCTAATTGGATTCCAGCTGATGTCCATCATTCATCAGTACTGAGTGAATGCTACAGAGATCCAAGGTGTATACAAATAAATAAATAAACAAAGTGGGAGTCAAACCCAGTCAATCTAGTCACAAGCCAGTTCTCCGCACCCAACACATTACTGCCTACACCACTGAAGCCATTATTCACACGCGTCGTATTTAACCTTGTGTGACATTGAAATATTTTTATTACACTGGCAGATAATTTTACAGGTAAAATGCACTTAATTTAAATCCCCCCAGGAAACAAGACTAAATATCTTATATCATTTTCTTATATAGAAAATCCATCTTGATTTAAAAATTTATATATTTGTACTTGAAATAAGAAAAAAAAACATGGTAAGAAAAGCATTTTTGTAGCATGCATGAATGAATTAAGTATTTAAACATCACTTGCGCTTTAAAAAGGAGGAGGAGGCCGAAAGAAACTCTGGATTTACCAAAGAAAACCTTCTCCTGACCAGGTTAGCTTCACAGAGTAAGTTACCATGGTAACTGACTGAGAATAAGTTACCTCTCTTTCAGAAGTGGGCTTGACTTACCCTGCTTTCTCGGGTTTGACAAACCTCCCATTCTGGAAAACCCAGTTTCCCTCATTTTAGGTTTAACATACTCAGAGTTGTCACTTAACCTCCTTTCTGAAATGGGCCCCAGGTATGCAAGCTAAAAGCAATAATACACCTTTTCTTTTGTTTATACTACAAATTTTAAGGTAGATGTATTTACATTTTGAATAATGTGCTTGAGCTAGCTTGAAATTCTAGTTATATATTGTGGCAAGTCTACTTACAAACAGACATACTTTTAATTGATTATGATACAGTAACAATAGAAGAAGTTTAATCAGCCTGTTTTATAGATATATAACTTACCTTAGCTGTAAGGTTTTTGATAATGCATTTAGGAAATGCCTACAAAAAGTGCTTGATAGACACTGGAAAATGTGTTGGAACCATACAGTACAGATAACTGTGTTTTGTGCTTTGTGTTATTTACAGGGGAAAGCTTTAGTAGCCTTTCATACCAGTTCCGAGTGGGGGTATCAACCATTCGGCAATTTATTCCTGAAACCTGTTCTGCAAACTATCAGGTTTTAAAAGATAAATACCTCAAGGTATGTGTGTTGTATCTGGTTATATATCTATGTAATTTTTTTAAAGATATTTTTATTTTATGAATCCTGTAGCTCCACAGTTCTCAATCCAGTCCTTGCCACCCCCTGCTCTGCACATTTTGTATGTTTCTCTTATCGCTTCAGACATTTGTTCTATTCGAACGCAAGTGCACTGCGAAGTGGACATCACAAGATTTTCTGCCATGATTCCAGCTCGAAACAAATATGTTCCATTCTAAGTGCATTGAAGTGTGCGAGACATGAATTTAAATTGTATTTATTTACAGAGATATATGGTGTCACACTTGTCCGTGTGTGAAGATGTTGCGCAGTGCAAATCCGTAAATGTTCCGAAGTAAGGTAAACTTCAACAGATTTCTCCTGCTCAGGGAGTAGGGAGCAATGAACACAGTGTAGGGACAATGTCAATCGGAACACAGTTCATGCATGGAGCTCACTTCTAACGAGCTGATTATATGAATCAGGTGTGTTAACAAAGAGAGACATACAAAATATGCAGAACAGGGGGTCACGAGGACTGAAATTGAGAACTGACAATAACTGACATGAAAGAAGCCAACATGTGTTCTTAGGTGTATTTTTTTTGTATTTCAGGGCCCTGACTCAGTGGAACAGTGGCAGCAAGTAGCACATGGATTTGAGACTCAGTGGAACTTCCCAAACTGCCTGGGTGCTCTGGATGGAAAACATTCAACATTCTACAATTACAAGCATTTATTTTCAATAGTTCTAATGGCTCTGGTTGACAGCAGTTACAGGTTCCTGTATGTAGATGTTGGGTTCAATGGACAGATTTCTGATGGCGGAGTGTTTGAGGGGTGTTCACTGCAGAATGCCCTAGAAAACAGAACTGTCAACATCCCTGCCTCTGCACCACTTCCTGGTTCTAATCAGCTTACTCCTTATTGTATTGTGGCAGATGAGGCATTTCCCTTGAAGGAGTATCTCATGAAGCCATATCCAAACCGCAGACTATCAGTTCAGCAACGCATCTTCAATTATAGACTTTCACGAGCTCGGAGGGTGGTAGAAAACGCTTTTGGCATCCTGGCAAATCGTTTTTGAGTCTTTCTAACCACCATTAACATTCAAGATACTACCAAAGTGGAGGACATTGTTTAAGCTTGTTGTGCTCTGCACAACTTTCTGCAGACAGAATGCGGTGAGGTATACATGGAAGGAATCGACCAGGAAGGGCCAGATCATGACACTGTTCCAGGAAGATGGAGACAAGACCCAGACTTACTGCAGGCCCCCCTGCCAAACATCACCAATACAACAACACAAGCCAAGCGGAGCAGGGACAAAGCCAGTACTTTATTTCAGAAATTGGTGCAGTGCCTTTCCAGTGGAGCAAAATATAGCTAGTGTGTATATGTATACAACGTTTAGTAAATGAGTAGATATTGTACACCAGGGATAGGCAACTTCGATCCTGGAGGGCCACTGTCCTGCAGAGTTGAGCTCCAACCCTAATTAAACACACCTGAACAAGGCAATCAGTGTTTTCGGGATTACTAGATAGATACAGGCAGGTGAGTTTTTATGAGGGCTGAAGCTAAACTCTGCAGGATAGTGGCCCTCCAGGACCGGAGTTGCCTATCCCTGTTGTACACTGACATACTTGTTTACAGTACTAGATCTCGTTTTCAGTTTTATGACTATAGTGTGACATTACTAAATAAAACTTTTTTTTATCAAATTGTTCTCGTTCTTTTGAGAGAAAAAAAAATTCTTTACCCAGTCTTATACATACACAGTATGTATAAGTATATATATGTATGTGTGTGTGTGTGTGAATAGTTCATATGCAAAAGCCTCTGAGTGCCGTTTGAAAATTCCCTTGTAAAATGAGCATTTCTATCGGGCTCCTATGTTTCTTCAGTTATTTCATTTTAATGGCAATGAAAATAACCTATTCATTGCCATTGACGTGAAGCCAGATAAAAAAAATAAAACCATTTTCACATAGACAAATATTTCAGACATTACTTTGAGGATTTTGCATATTAACTTTATATAATGATGTTTGTAGGTAGGTCCTTAAAGTGTGCAGAAATTATTTATAACATGTAAATAAGTTTCAATTAGTTATTGGTTGCCACAACACATTACAGATTTGTTCATATACTTTGTTGGTTTAAAATGTATGCAAAGTATAGTAAATGGGTAAATATACTACACTCACAAACTAACTTTATCACCAAGAAGTGCCCTTGGTTTGAGCTCTAGGACTATTGTCTGAATTTGTTTTGTGTTCTTTTTTGACCAAAAAAAAAAGTAAGAAAGAAAGAAATCAAAGTATCCTGTAAGTATTTTATTTTCAAATGTGCAGTGCACTGGGCAGTCCAACTCTTATAAGACAAAGATATGAAAATGTATACATTAAAAAAAAAACTAAAAAAAAAAAACTAGGTACTTAAAGTAAAAAATAATTTGAATACAATTTTCAATATGTACATACACTGTAAAAAATTCTGTAAATTTACATGGAAATTTAACAGCAAAATGCTGTTTTCATGTAATACCAGTAAATTGCCGTTTTTTACAATGCATTATGGGAAGACTTGTTCACTTCAGGTTGTGTGGTCGAACAACAGCAGTACAGCGCTGTAATTTAACAGTATTATAACATATTTTTTCAACGCGCACAAAACGACATTTTGGATTATCTGCACGAGGTAAATTTGCAGGTGTATCTATGATTGAAATTACCTATTAACTTTAAATATTACATCTTGAACATCTAATGCTCCTTTTTTATTTAAATCACATGATTCGTCTGTGTGTTTTATTCAGGCCAAGCAGTAACGTTCATTGAGCGAGCAAATGATCATAAGATTCGGATTATACTCACATCCCACACACATAGGCTACAGGTAAGAACTTTAAAATTTCATCCAGACTGGTTATGCTTTCTAAAATGCGCATTCCGTCTATGTAATGAGAGACATTATTATTAACGTTACGTGTCGTTGTTATTTGCGTCTTCGTTACCAATAACTTTTAAAAATCATCAGTGAGACCTTTGTAATTTTATAATCCGGTTAGCGTATTTAATAATCGAAAAGTATTACGGTCATAATCCATGCCCGCGAGCTAAAGTTGCCGGTGTTATAAAACGTGCACAGCTAACTTTATGTCAGTAAAAGGTAAGTGAGGCCTGAACAAAATTCATATTGTCTGATTACTGTGAACGTGCTTATTCAAACTGCTTCTGTCTTTATCGCAGAACTATTAGCGGCATGACAAGATGTCTTGCACCACATGTCGACCATTTTATGAAAACTTTATAGTTACATTCGATGGCATCGTTGGTTAGTTAACTACAGACATCTGTTCTTTACATTATGTTTCCTTGTCAGAATTGCGGGAAAATATGTGGTACCACTGCGACCTATGTGACACATATGAAAATACACAGCAATGTTTCAAATCTTGTGTTTCGTTGCTGCATACCTAACTGTAAAAGGAAGTTTAAAAAGCATGCAGCTTTAAAATCGCATGTGTACAGGCACCATAAAGGATATAAGGCAGAAACCACAATGTGCACTACACTTCCTCTGGAATGCCATGTTGATTTTTGCCATGCCAAAAGTTCTTCTTTCCCTGAATTTATTTCTCATATCAAAATGCACATTAAAGAGGGACGAAAAGTGACATGCCCTTTCAGGCAGTGTGGTAAAGTATTCACTGTTATATCAACATTTACCTCTCATTTGACCAGAAAACATAAAGAAAACACAGGAGACCTAATTGACTCTATTACAGCAACCCCTGAAGCCAGTTGTTCCCAGATTCAGGACCTTGATTTTCAGTATGATTCACAGGTTGATGCTGGTGAGAACTATGAGGAACCTGATGTTAATCCTGAAAATGTTGATGAAACTTTGTTTTTAAAGAATCTTGCTCTTTTCTATTTGAAATTGCAAGCCAAACTATTACTTCCAGCCTCAGTCATCCAGGCAGTTATTGAAGACCTGCAGTTAATACATGAAATCAATCAGTCCCATTTGCTCTTCAGACTTAAGGAAAAGCTGCTATCACTTGATGTTCCAGAGGCAACAATAACAATGGTACTGGATGATCTGAAAGGTGAAGACCTTTTTACATCATGTAATAGTCATACATTAAGATCAGATCAGCGTAGAAAAACATTTTTCAAGAAAAATTTTCATTACGTTGAGCCAGTACCTATTCGTCTTGGACAAAACGAAGCAGGAAAAGAGTGTTTTGCACAGTACGTACCTGTAAAGCAAACAGTTGACTCTCTTCTTCACTGCAAGTCTGTAAGGGAACAGTACAGTGATATGCATAGTCGTGTCCAGGTTAAGGACATTTTAAAAGATATGTGGGATGGCGAAAACATCACTGCAAACTTGCAACATGCAGATGTATCTGCGTTAGGCTTGATCCTATATCAAGACTCTTTTGAGGTTGTGAACCCTCTAGGGTCTGGGAAAAAAAAACACAAAATTCTGGCAATGTATCTTACATTAGCAGATCTGTTTCCCCATAATAGGTTAAGTACTGACCAAATGCAACTGGTGTTTCTCTGCAGGGAACAAGACTTTAAGTACTTTGGTCAAGAATTGGTCATGAGGTGCTTAGTCAATGACCTTAAAGACCTTGAGAGTACAGGCGTAGATTTTCCAGATGGACAGAATGTAAAAGGAATCTTACGGGCAATAGCTGGTGACAATTTAGGCTCACATAGTATTGGTGGGTTTCTGGAGAACTTTAGTGCAAGCACATATTTTTGCAGATATTGTGAAATTGACAAATATGCATTTCAAGATGATCCACTTTCCAGTGCCTCATTTCGCACAGTCCAGTCTTACAAAGATCATGTTAAGAATCTTGATGAGGGTTTAATCCAGAGTGGAGGCATCAAGTTTGACTCATTATTCAACGAGCTCTCCTGCTATCATGTATGTCAGCCAGGGTTGCCACCATGCCTTGGACATGATTTGTTCGAAGGTGTTGTGTCGTATGACCTTGCTTTATATATACAACATTTTGTACAGGTTGACAGACAATTTACTTACCTAGAATTGAATAGAAGAATCAGTCAGTTCAAGTTTCTAGGTAATGACAACAGTGACAGACCTTGTGAGATTAACCCAGGAAGTGAGAAGCTAGGTGGGCATGCTGTACAGAACTGGTGTTTTTTGAGGATGTTACCAATGCTGATTGGTGACAAAATTGAATCACCTGGTACGAATGAAGTTTGGCAACTAATTTTACTATTAAGGGAAATTGTTGCACTTGTTTGTGCACCAGCCATTTCCAGTGGTCAGATTGGGTATTTGAGAGTTTTGATTGATGAGTACCTACATTTTAGGAAACACATTTTTCCTACTCGCAGTCTGAGACCTAAACATCACTTTCTTAGCCACTACCCAGAGCTCATTGTTCATTTTGGACCACTCATCCGTTTGTGGACGTTACGCTTCGAGAGTAAGCATGTGTATTTCAAACAGTGTGTAAGAAAACTACACAACTTTAAAAATCTTTGCTTAACTCTTGCAGAAAGGCATCAGCTTCTACAGGCATTTCTTGGTGCTGGTGAGCTCTTCCCTCCTGCTGTTGCTGCTGAAAAGGCATCGGAGTTTGTGGTGAGTAACTACAATGATGCCATAAAGGAATCTGTATCTGGATTGGATTTTCAGCCTGAAAATACTTTAGTTACACATGAGGCAACTATGAAAGGCACAACATACAAGAAAAACATGTTTGTTGTCATTCAAGAATCTGATGAGGGGCTTATTGTGGGGAGGATTATGATGACAGTCATATACAACAGTTCTGTTTATTTCATCACAGAACTTTTCCAAACCTGTAGAATCCATGACTTGGGGGTTCACAGCTTGACACCACTGAATAGATCCTACTTGTGTGTAAATCAAAATGATCTTCTGGATTATTATCCCTTGTCAAAATACACAGTGTTTGATATGTCTGTAATTGTTCTTCATCATTCTGTCATCTCAATTTAGAGCAATGTCTACCTTGGTGGGAGAACTGAGAAAAATCATCCTCAAGGCTTTGCCCTCTAATGATGAAAACATCACACAGCATTTGATCGACCGAATTTTGGACTCTGGATTGGAATCCACAGATGACCTAAAGTTTGTTCAACAAGAAGACATCAGTGACATACTTCCGACTATAAAACTGCGAAAACTACTCAATGCTTTTAAAATGGGTAATTATAATCTTACATATCATCTATGCTTATTCATAAAAACAAGAGCATACATTTTAATAATTTTTGAATGGATGTATAAGTGCATGATACATGATTGATTTTCACTCGAATTGTTAAACACTGCTTTTTTTCCCTCACTCCAGTAGTAAAAATTAACAATGTGAATAGTTTTATATGTAAATTACTTTATTTTAAGATATTGGAGTTGTGACAATTTCTGATGCCTACATTTGTATAAAAAAGGCAATATTACAATGTATAAGATTGAATACATTATATTCTGTATAAATTAAATTGTGTTTGTATAGTTCATGTGGATTTTAACTGCCTGTTCAATATTTTTGTGAGGTACAGAGACAGAAACTGTCACCTTGGATCTCACCATCATGCAGCACACGCCTTCCTTATCAGCTACTAACTCATAACCAACAAATCTCTAATCTAACATTCAACCATCCACAACCCATTTAAAAAAAACCAGTCCAAAAGACAATATGCCATCTACATCCCATGTCAAGAAATCATGGTCCGATACCTTTCAGGTACCGTGGCAGCTTATGCCTGGAGAAATTCAGTCTGCTATCTCCACTGGGAAGAGACCTTCACCACAAGCAAGACGACAGATGGTTAGGGTGCTTGCAGATGAAATAAGAAAATTTGAGCCAACTCCAACACGTGCACAGTGTCTTTCCATTTGTAAAGCAATTGTTCGTCAATATCCCCAGAGCTTTGCAGATCAGCTTCATGATGGCCGAATTGTAGTAGAATTTAAAACCTCACCCTTGCCACTAGCTTCCACAAGAATAGAGAACCTCAGTCGAACCGCCAGCTTCCGACAGCACAGGTCATCAGGCAGTGGTGTTAAAAGAGGACCTACCGACACCTACGGTTGCACACGGTTTCAGCCTGATCTTCCTTTAGAGGAAACGGATTCCTCTGTTGAGAATAAACGTCAGAAGCTGGAGAATATCTACCTTCGAGAAGGCGCAAAGGGAGCTGAGAAAGCTGAAGTAAACCAGCTGATGAAAACAACTTACTGCCTGCAACGAAGCCAAATAAATAGTGTACCATCTCCGTCTGTTGCAGAGTTAATGGAAAAGTGGCCATACCTCTTTTTGCAAAAAGGCCTGTTCACACATTTTGAACTTCTCACTGACATCAATGTCCTACGTGCACTTGAACTTTCAATGCAGGAGTGTGGAAAGAGCATTGTGGAGTTTTTTAAACCAAGCCTACGAACGACAAAGTGAAGTCAGTCCTTTCCAAAGACGGAGCCACTGATTCATCATACCTCGTTGTTCAACTCCTAATGGCTCACTTCATCGAGAACCAAGAAGGACTCATTCTTCAACAAAATGTAAGTTTTTTTTTTTATTTTTTATATTCATTATGTTTGTTAGTTTTTGAAAGAATACCTGTATTGAAATTCTCATGTACTCATTCTTATGCGGTCTCAGACTTGTGTGACCTTCGTTTGTGGAGCAAAAGATATTGTAATGGAAAATTATGTGTTTGTCCATATAAGGCAAACGCATGGGGAGCTTCAAGCTCCAAAGGATATAAAGGCACCATTAAGGTAATGCATAAGACTCCAGTGATTTAATCCATGTCTTTTAAACCAATCCAAATGTTTTGGGTGAAGACAGATCAAATGTAACTAATTTTTCACTGTGCTTCTTGAAATTTCTACCTACATTCTACCTTGGCAGATATGATTTTAAGCTTGATAACTCATTCTCACCTCTGCATATGCATCAAGTGCAAAGAAGTGTAGTCAAGGTTAGATTCATGATTATGCCTAGAAATTGATGGTTAGAAGCGTTACAGTTTGAGCTGTTCTAACCCCAAACCAATGGAATCACATCCAAAGGCTGGCTACTGTAAATCACTTGACTCATCTGAATTACCTTTATCCTTCATTTATGGTTATTTTGGTGTTTAAAGGTTTGGTCCCCATTCTCTTCTTTGCATTGAATTGGCAAACAAGTCACACAGGTTTATTTATTTTATTTACTTGTAGATACTATCAATTATATAAAATTATTATCTTTACCAATAGATGTCTGCCACTCCTGCTGATCTTGAAAAGGCGGGTAACCTGCCTGTGACTCCTCGTTTGATCCTGCTTGGTAAGTATATCATATGAGACATGTATGTTTTTACACTATAACAAAACTAAGCACAATCCAGGCTGACGCAAGTTTTTATTGTCAGGAAAAGATCCACCTTTATGTGCATCATTGTAGAAACGACTGTTTTGGATCTTGTTTTATTGCACTTGTATACTGGTTTGTATTTGAGGAGATTTAATTTTTAATTCAGTTTAATTTAACGAAATATCAGTCTCCATTAGTCTGAGATTTTAGTTTACCTGTAGAAACCTCATAGGTTTTTTATCATGATACAATTAAGTTATTTTGTTTCTCACAAAATTAGTCTCTGAAGCTGCAATGGCATTAAAGGGATAGTTCACCGTGTTTATCAGCTTACCCCAAGGGCATCCGAGATGTAGGTGACTTTTTTTCTTCATTAGATCCAATTTGTAGAATTTTAAGTCAAACCGTTGTAGTCTGTCAGTCATATAATGGTAGGTATAGGGAACTTTCTCTATGAAAGGAAAAAAAAAACATGCACAGAGAAATCCAAATTAAAACGTTGCCCCTCGTAGCTTCACACTGTTGCTCTAAGACACGAAACGAGCGGTTTCATTTGGATTTCTCTGTGCATGTTTTTTTTTTTTCCTTTCATAGAGAAAGTTCCCTATACCTACCATTATATGACTGACAGACTACAACGGTTTGACTTAAAATTCTACAAATTGGATCTATTGAAGAAAAAAAGTCACCTATATCTCGGATGCCCTTGGGGTAAGCTGATAAACACCACATTTTCATTTTAAAGTGAACGATCCCTTTAAGTTAAAAACTGAAACCGAGTTAGTTGTTCAGTTGTAATCATGTACTCACAGTAAGATTGTTACAAACCTATAAAACTACATTTCTAGAAACCTACATTGTTGGTTATCTAAATTTCTTTCTTTCTTTTTTTTTTTTGCTGTATTGAAGATATATTCATACAAATTACAAGCAATAAAAGGTTCATTTTCAAATGTCTATGAATTATCCCTGAGTCTCAAATCACATGATTTGTTTTCATTTATGTTGTGTTCCTTCATTCATTTATTTATTTGTTTGTTTGTTTATTTATTTATTTAAATCATGAAAGACATGACATTGTGTGTCTTTTTTACACCAAGTTAATAAATGACAAATCATAGAATAAATCCCCAGAATAAATAATAAATTATACTTTAATCAGTCCATTTCTTTTATGTACATATCACACTACTCGCTACTGGATGAAACAATGGATGATCAGCCTCGAAGGCCGAATAATCTGCGAGGGTGTGCAGTCAACTTTTCTCTCTGGACTTGCTGCATTGTTCTCTTCGTATTACATTTTTAATTTGCAGTACCAAGAGGAAGCAGCATCCACACTAGAATTCCTTCAAAGGTAAAAAGTTTGCACTTACTTATGATTTTTTGTTTATATTAGTATGTGATTACAGGAATAGTTCCCCCTAAAATAATGTTCTCATTTAAAGTGTTACTCCACCCAAAAAATTACAATTTTGTCATTTATTCACTTACCCCCATGTCGTTCCTAACCTGTAAAACTTTGTTTGTCCTCAGAACACAATTTAAGATATTTCAGATGAAAACCAGGAGGCTTGTGACTGTCCCATTGACACTGTCAAGGTCCAGAAAAGATTGAACCACTGACAGCAGATGGAGTATTTAGACAATGTCTTTCATACTTTTCTGGACCTTGACAGTGTAATTTACCCGGCAGTCAGTGGGACAGTCTCAAGCCTACCAGTTTTCACCTAAAATTTCTTAAGTTGTGTTCCGAAACAACATGGGGGTAAGTGATTAATGACAAAATTTTAATTTTGGGGTGGAGTAATCCTTTAACCTCTTCAGCTGTGCAGCATATTTTGCAATTTTTACTAATTTTGGCATAACTGAATTAAAAATTTTGTGACTTGCTTGTTTTTGGGGAGCACAAACAAAAGCTATTCTGATATTGGTTTTTCCATACAGTGTAAGTGAATATATATATATATATATGTATGTTGTGGAAAAGTTCATTTATTTCAGTAATTCAACTCAAATTGTGAAACTTGTGTATTAAATAAATTCAATGCACACAGACTGAAGTAGTTTAAGTCTTTGGTTCTTTTAATTGTGATGATTTTGGCTCACATTTAATAAAACCCACCAATTCACTATCTCAACAAATGAGAATACTTCATAAGACCAATAAAAAACATTTTTAGTAAATTGTTTGCCTTCTGGAAAATGTTTACATTTACTGTACATGTACTCAATACTTGGTAGGGGCTCCTTTTGCTTTAATTACTGCCTCAATTCGGCGTGGCATGGAGGTGATCAGTTTGTGGCACTGCTGAGGTGGTATGGAAGCCCAGCTTTCTTTGACAGTGGCCTTCAGCTCATCTGCATTTTTTGGTCTCTTGTTTCTCATTTACCTCTTGACAATACTCCTTAGATTCTCTCTGGGGTTCAGGTCTGGTGAGTTTGCTGGCCAGTCAAGCACACTAACACCATGGTCATTTAACCAACTTTTGATGCTCCTGGCAGTGTGGGCAGGTGCCAAATCCTGCTGGAAAATGAAATCAGCATCTTCAAAAAGCTAGTCAGTAGAAAATTTCTTGGTAAACGGGTACAGTGACTTTGGTTTTCAAAAAACACAATGGACCAACACCAGCAGATGACATTGCACACCAAATCATCACAGACTGTGGAAACTTAACACTGGACTTCAAGCAGCTTGTGCTATGAGCTTCTCCACCCTCCCTCCAGACTCTAGGACATTGGTTTCCAAATGAAATACAAAACTTGGTCTCATCTGAAAAGAGGACTTTGGACCACTGGGCAACAGTCCAGCTCTTCTTCTCGTTAGCCCTGGTAAGACGCCTCTGACGTTGTCTGTGGTTCAGGAGTGGCTTAACAAGAGGAATACGACAACTGTAGCCAAATTCCGTGACACGTCTGTGTGTGGTGGCTCTTGATGCCTTGACCCCAGCCTCAGTCCATTCTTTGTGAAATTCACTCAAATTCTTGAATCGATTTTGCTTGAAAATCCTCATAAGGCTGCGGTTCTCTCTGTTGGTTGTGCATCTTTTTCTTCCACACTTTTTCCTTCCACTCAACTTTCTGTTAACATGCTTGGATACAGCACTCTGTGAACAGCCAGCTTCTTTGGCAATGAATGTTTGTGGCTTACCCTCCTTGTGAAGGGTGTCAATGATTGTCTTCTGGACAGCTGTCAGATCAGCAGTCTTCCCCATGATTGTGTAGCCTAGTGAAACAAACCGAGAGACCATTTTGAAGGCTCAGGAAACTTTTGCAGGTGTTTTGAGTTGATTAGCTGATGGCATGTCACCATATTCTAATTTGTTTTAGATAGTGAATTGGTGGGTTTTTGTTAAATGTGAGCCAAAATCATCACAATTAAAAGAACCAAAGACTTAAACTACTTTAGTCTGTGTGCATTGAAATGATTTAATTCACGAGTTTCCCAATTTGAGTTGAATTACTGAAGTAAATGAACTTTTTCACAACATTCTAATTTATTGAGATGCACCTGTGTGTGTATATGTAACTTCAAAATACAAAGGGCATAAAAGCATCATAAATATAATTAAAGTACAGTGGTTTAATTTGGTTTAGTTTGAGGTGAGAACAGACCAAAATCAAACACTTTCACTGTTCATCATGCCACTGCAGTCTGTCGGTATCATGACTTCAGTTGTGAGTACACTTTCTAGTAATTGACACACATGAACATGAAAAAGATCTTCCCATTTTAGACTCTTATCATCCAAAAATGGAATTGCTTCAGAAGTCATAGATTAAACCACTTGTGACTACCTTTAAAATTCTATTGTCTTTTTGGAGCTCAATTTCATTTTCGATGCACCTGCATGACAATCAGACCTTATATTTCATCATATTACATTATCTTGGTGGAGAAAAAAAAAAACATGAAAGTACTTTAAAACAGCCTTTGCTGTTTCACTTATTTTCTGTTACAGAACACAAAATCAGTCATTTTTCTCCAGAAATAATACAAAGGATTTAATATGTATTTATTTTTTGTAAATCATACCGTTTTAAAGCATTGTTCACTGAAAATGTTTTACTTTACTTTTCAGACGCTTTGTTGGGATAAATCCAGAAAAGGGGACCAAGGCTGCAAGGGGAAAAGTGACATCTAAAACTGAAAACCGTGCAGAAGAAGACCATAACCGTCAGTAATAAAGTATCAAATCTTTTAAAAAGACTTATGGACTTTGAATGGCACTTTATTTAAGATGTAGCTGGAACTCCCCACTCATGCAGTCGTTTTTCAGAAATATGTAGTGGGCTGATGTTTATTTTTGTTTTTCCTTCTGTATTATCGATTTGTATACTAGAGGCCATTTTGGGCTGATTTGAGGCTAGATTTGGTATTTTATGTACTGGAGAGTTATTTCTATATTGTTTTGTTTCATTTTTCCTCAGCCATTTTTGTATTTTGAAACGTTGATTGGTGCTTTTATTGGTTCTTTTCTCTGTTTGCTTTTTTTTCTCTTTCTAATATTGATTTGCACACTAGAAGCCATTTTATTTATAAAACAAAAGAGCTGTTGTTTGTTAAAGGCTGATTTGAGAGTTCAATTTATGTAATAATTTTAAGTAATTTGTTTATTTTAGTGAAACTGCAGTTTTTGAGCTGGTGTTTGCTGAATATTGATTAGAGGCTAGATTTGTATTTTATGTACAGGAAAGTTATTTTTTATATTGTGTATTGGTTATTTTTTTTTTTTTTTTCTTAAGCCGTTTTTGCATTTAGATTTTTTGATTGGTGCTTTTTGTTGCACCATAGCGTACAGTATGCACTGAATATTTCTTGGTTACTTGTAATTTTTGCCTGTTTTGTTGCATAGTGTATTCACAAGCACTGTGTAGAATTTATGGTGTTGTATTAAAAAAAAAAAGAAAAAAATAACTAGCATTTTTCTGTTTTTTTGTAATCCACATAGACAAACATAAAATGTAGTGCATAATAGTAGTTTAATCTAAAATATTGTGGTTGTGTTTAGCATGTAATTTAACAGCTATATGCTGTATTTAACAAAACGGTAAAATTCTGTTAATTTCTAAAACAGTAGGGCGCTGTATTTTTACAGTATGATGCTGGCAACCTCAGCTGCCAGTAGATTACCGTTTTTTTACAGTGTAGTTACTTGTTGGCACATGAAGTTACAGATGAAACTGTTCACTGGATGTTTCTAGGATCTGGGTCTGGCCCACCAAATACTTCAAAATTTTTCCACCTCCTGCTGGAAATGCGGCAGTACATGTGAAGGCAAGTATGCAGTATGCGGAAATGGCATCATTCTCAAAGAAGCTGGGCTCATCGGGAGTCCTGGTATCAGTGGCGTTGCCATCTGAAGGTGAACAGGAATCACTATGGACTGAAGGTTCCTTAGAAAAAAAAAAAAAAGTATTACTACACACTTGATTGGCATTTGCCATTGAACACCAGAATTGGCAGGTCCGCCTCTGGCACTCTGTGCTTTTCACAGATGAGAGCAGGTTCACCTTGAGCATGTGTGACACATGTAAAAGGGTCTGGAAAAGCGGTGGAGAATGTTATGCTGCCTGCAACATTGTTCAGCATGACCGGTTTGGTGGTGGGTCAGTGATGGTTTGGGAAGGCATATCCATGGAGGAACACAAAGACCTCTACAGGCTAGACAATGGCACACTTACTGCCATTAGATATCAGGATGGAATCTTTGGACCGGTTGTCAGACCCTTTGCTGGTGCATTGGGTCCTTGTTCCTCCTGGTGCATGACAATGCCCGGCCTCATGTGGCAAAAGTATGCAGTCAGTTCCAGGAGGATTTAGGAATTGATACCATTGAATGTCCCCCACGCTCACCTGACCAAAATCCAATAGAACACCTCTGGGACATTATGTTTCAGTCCATTTGACGTCGCCAGGTTGCACCTCAGACTGTCCAGGAGCTCATTGATGCCCTGGTCCAGATCTGGGAGGGAATACCCAGGACACCATCCTTCGTCCCATTAGGAGCATGCCCTGATGTTGTCAGGCATGCATACAAGCACGTGGGGGCCATACAAACAACTGAGTACCATTTTGAGTTGCTGCAAATGAAATTTCAGCTTAATGGACTAGCCTGCTGCATCCTTTTTTCACTTTAATTTTGAGTGTCTTTGAATTCAGCCCTCTGTAGGTTGATAATTTTCATTTCCATTAAACAATGTGGCATCTTTTCATTCCTAACAAATTACCCAGTCCATAGCAGTATAGATATCAGATCTCAATGGGGAAAAATATCATGCAGGATGTGTTTTCAAAGTGTTTCTTTAATTTTTTTGAGCAGTGTATATATATATATATATATATATATATATCACAGGTGCTATAATATATATACAAAAAATATACAAACAATTGTATATTGTAATAAGAATTTTGAATAATGAAAATGCTTTTGTTTCTGCTTATTGCACTCTAAAAAACTGGGTTGTTTTGACCCAGCGATTGGGTAAAATTTTTAACCCAGATAGTAACCTAACTGCTGGGTCAAAACAACCCAATCGCTGGTTCAGTCCATATTTTACCTAGTGCTAGCATTTTTTAGAGTGTGTATTAATCAGAACAATTAAAGAAGAAACTGCATTTTTCGTATTTAATTTCTGGTTTAAAAGAGGAAAAATTTATGGAAGACACGGACAGAATTGGAATACATAATTTCATTCTTACAAAGTTTAATTCTCAGTTCACTCAAATAAATCTTACCATTTTTTTTTCTTTCTTTCTTTTTTTCAGCCCCTGCAGGCGGAGCACAGATGAGGGTCTCTCGTCTTTCTGGGTTTTTCTTTCGATTTTGATTTCAAGGCGTTGGTGTTGAAATGGCGTCAAGTTCAGGTAGGCATCAAATTAGATACAAAAATATTCAGCAACGTTTTCTCAATGATTTATGGAGTATTTATGAAACATTAGCCAACAGTAGGCAATGGTTTACTTCATTTATTAAATGATTTTTCGCTGTGCTTTTACATTTATGTTTAAAAGTGGCATTGAGCACTAGGAATAATGGTAAAGGCTATATCTTACATACATTTTTATAGACTGCATACATTGTGAAATGGCCTGGAGGAATTATGTCTTCTGGTTTTTGGCTTTCTATATCACTATGAGCATAAATGCTGCCTAAACCAAGCTAGGCTTTAATCGTTTTTCTTGTTTATATTGATTTCAAGGCGTTGGTGTTGAAATGGCATCAAGTTCAGGAATTAGATACACATATATACAGCAACGTTTTCTCAATGAGTTAAGTAATTATGAAATATTAGTAGGCAATGTTCTACTTTGTTTAGTTTATTAAATTATTATTTCACTGCACTCTTGAACACCAGGAAGAAAGGAATGACCTGTAAAAGGCTACATCACACATACATTTTAATATAGCATATTTTTCAACTTTTCAATACATATCAGGTTTGTTATCTAGACCAACATTATTATAGATTTATGTTTTAAATTACTTTATATTTTAATAGGCTA
The DNA here is from genome assembly GCF_018340385.1 of Cyprinus carpio. NCBI lineage: Eukaryota > Metazoa > Chordata > Actinopteri > Cypriniformes > Cyprinidae > Cyprinus > Cyprinus carpio. The sequence continues at coordinate 32,912,783 of NC_056600.1, forward strand.
TCCTTTTCAAATATGCTTTAAACTGTTCGTTCTACAGTGCGTGCGGTGCGCAGTTTTTCCGTGTTAAAATGTTTAAAGCAACATGCGGTTGCTGTTTGGATGCGTTCCCGCAGCGGTCCTGTTGCACAAGCTGAGTAATTGACAGCTCACTGTTTGCGATATATATATATATATATATATATATATGTGTGTGTGTGTGTGTGTGTGTGTCTGTGTGTGTGTGTGTGTGTGTGTAAATAAAACTCACAAACTGACAAAACAAAGTTCTTTATGACCCGCAGGAATGCATGTAACAAAGAAGAGGCACAAGAGTTGGCCGTTTCATGTTTTGCTACTTGCTTTAGCAACTTAATAGATACATTTAGAAGTAAAATGCATTGAATCATTTAAAATAAAGGTAAACATATTCACTTCAATCAAAGCACTGCACAGTCTCCAAAAAAGCCCCGTATCGAGGCATGTATGCTGCACCCCAGTTGCCCACTTGTATGTTCTCTTTTTTATGAAGAAGTACACAAATTTAAGTGTGTGGCAGAAGAATACTTTGCGACCATGTCTCTGTCATGCATATTGTCACTGTAAAAACTGCTCTCTTGGCAGGTCTTCCAGTCAATTCCTATCCTATCTATCTGTCTTCTTTTTATTAATAAAAACACACACACCTCTATCAATTGCATATTTATTCTCTAACTGCCAGCTTTTCTTGAAAAACTAACACTAGATTTCTCTTTTCTATTCTGTTTCTTTTTTTAAAAAAAAAAACACTAGGTTTCTTTTTTCTATATTCTATCTAGTTGTTTTCTTAAAACTGTTGTTGCTCTTTTGTTGGTTTTGATTGCTTTTATTGTCCTCATTTGTAAGTCGCTTTGGATAAAAGCGTCTGCTAAATCACAAAATGTAAATGCAAACCGGTCTGTCAATCATCTTGTTACAATTAACATCCCCATTTAATTTAATTTCCTACCGTACTGGAGAGAAAAGAAGTAGCATGTTGATCTGCCAGGCGTGGGTCATTCATGCATTTTTACTAGGTTAAATGCTGATTATTAGTAGTCTAACTCAATCCAGTTAATTGAAATCTCTCTACTTAACTGTTAAAACTTTGTAGTTTTTAACATTTTTGCATTTGTAGTTCTGAACAGAATCATTCACCAAAGTGCAAGAGATAGCACTTAGCCTCCATACTTCAAAAATCTACCTGAAATAGTACACCATCCTAGCACACATACGTTTGCAAGATGTCTGTTAAAGATCTATTGATCTTGAAAGCATCTGCTGTCAACATCTGACAGACGTCTTTCAGATGTCATGGGAGATAAGAACAGGCCTAAGTATGTCCCAGAGCATAGTATATTGTCTATTTGACGTCTGCATTTACATTTGAAAGACATATTTTTTAGAGAGTTTGCTCATCTGCAATACATCGCCTTTCAGACGTCAAATAGACGTCTATTAGATGTCTTTAAGATGTTTATGGTTTAGAATGTATGTAAAACTGCAGTTGGCTTTTTCATTATTGCCGGGGATTTCAACCATGCAAACTTGAAAACTGTTGCACCAAAGTTTCACCAGCATGTCAACTTTGCCACAAGAGGAGATCAAACGTCCGTGAATCACACAAAAGCCATCCCCCGCCCCCATCTGAGACTATCTGACCACCTATGCGTGCTGCTCTTCCCAGCATACAGGCCACTGCTTAAACGCTCCAGGCCAGTAAGCAGGACCATCAAAGTCTGGACAGAAGGAGCCACTTCAGCCCTACAAGACTGCTTTGACAGCACAGACTGGAACATGTTCAGGGAAGCTGCCACCTATGACCAGCACGTCTGTTTGGAAGAATATACAAACTCTGTGACTGGATACATAGAGAAGTGCATTGAGGATGTCACTGTTGAAAAAGCCATAATTATGCGTGCCAACCAGAAGCCATGGCTGACAGCTGAGGTCCATGCCCTGCTCAGACAGAGGGATGACGCCTTCAAACTGGTGGAGGAAGGGCCTCTCAGGTCAGCAAGAGCTCAGCTTTCCAAAGCCATCAGGAAAGCAAAACGCCAGTATGCACAGAAAATTAACAACCACTTCTATGGTACTAAAGACACTAAAGACTAGAGAGAGTCAGGAGCACCAAGTTCCTTGGTGTGCACATTTCTGACGACCTCACCTGGTCCATCAACACCAGCTCCACTATGAAGAAGGCGCAACAACGTCTTCACTTCCTGCGGAAGCTGAAGAGAGCCAGCCTCCCACCCCCCATTCTCATAGAGAATTCCCCATCTTCTACAGAGGAACTGTGTAGAGCGTCCTGGCCAGCTGCATCACTGTGTGGTTTGGAAACTGCAAAACAGCAGAACGCAAGACCCTCCAGTGCACAGTGAAGACAGCTGAGAGGATCATAGGGATCTCCCTCCCCTCGATCCAGGACATCTATCAGGCACGCTGTGTACGCAGAGCCTCTGCCATTGTGAAAGATTCATCTCACCCCTCCCACCATCTGTTTGACCATCTGCCATCAGGCAGAAGACTACACAGCATCAGGACCCGCACGGCAAGGTTCTGCAACAGCTTTTTTCCCCCAGGCTGTCAGAATCCTGAATAAGCTAATACCACCCAGCATCCTACTCCCATCATAAACAGCCTTCCTACCCCATATCTACAGGAAAGAAGTGCACATTGGATGAGTTAAGTGCAACGACAAATTTGCCTACAGAGATGAGATCCAAAAGCTTACTGCCTGGTGCTCGGATAACAACTTGATACTCAACTCCTCAAAAACAAAGGAGTTGGTGATAGATTTCTGCTATCCTTTTACAAATGCTCAATGGAGTATTATCACTTATAACATCCTTGTGTGGTTTAAAAGCTGCACTATGACTGATAAGAATGCTCTGGAGTGAGTGAGGAAGTCAGCACAGAACATTATAAGAACACCGCTTCCCTCACTGGCCGACATATATAGAGCCAGATGCTTGTGTCACATGGCACACATAATTCAAGACTGTTCCCATCCAGGAAACATGCTGTTCACATTGCTACCTTCTGGGAGGTGTTACAGGGCTATTCAGGTCCACACCTCCAGACTTAAGAACAGTTTTTATCCAAGTGCAGTTAGAGAACAAAATGCATAAATTACACAAAGGACTTTTTTAAACACTATGGAACTGTGCAATATTTACAGGAAGTGTGAATGTCTCATAGTCTGTAAAACTTTAGCATGATGTGGAAAAAAAATATTGGAGTCAGTTTGTTACTTTATTTTATTAGTGTTCATTTATTTTATTAAACTGGATAAATTGTTACATCTTTTTATATTTTATGAGGTGTCATGATTTACTTTTGATAAAAACAAAGGTTTATTATTGTATGTTCATTTGGCATTTCATTTATTGTATACCCTTTAAATTTGCTTATTGAAAGAGCAACAACAGCAGCAGCAGTATGGTGTTAACATTTATTTAAACATTTAAGCCTCACTTTCTGTCCAATCACATGCGAGATTCACTTTGCATGTCGGAACCTTCGCACCTAGTTTTCATTTAAACTTATTTAATTTATTTAAACACCCAGTTAAACAAGTAATATGAAGAATACAAATTGTTTCAGGAAAATAAAAGATGTGCCACATGCAATTCATATTTGTGTACATTATTTTATTAGGCCTATTGAAATTATACGAACATTTAATGCCTCAGTTTAATGGGTAAATAAATTCAGAGGGGAAATTCAACACACACACACACACACACACACACACTTTTAGGCTTTTGTTTGTGCACATAACATTAAAACTACGGATAGAGAAATGACGCCTCGTGAAGCACTGAGGTCATCCTCTGACTGTTCTGTAAAAAGACAGAAAGCTTTGAGAGTGTAAAAAACAGTGCCATCTGGTAGTTAGTCAAAATAAAGTGACCAAAGGCCTGTTAAAGAAACCACACATTCCATAGACAAGTTTCAGTGTGTGTGTGTGTGTGTGTGTGTGTGTGTGTGTGTGTGTGTGTGTGTGTCTGTTGAATTTCTCCTCTGAATTTAATCACCCATTAAAAGTGTTCGGTTGGATGAAACCACAAGCAGTTCTGTCTTGGCAAGGTCGAGCAAGAAATGTCTGTCAGGCAGGCTGAGATGTGAGCAGCTATTGTCATATCATCTGGCTGGATTGAGAGGTAGAGTTGAATGTCATGAGCCCGTAGCAATGCTAAAGCAGTGTTAAAAATTAATGTGATATCCCGCTGTTGAAAATGGTACGATTCCTAGTTTTATTAGTATGGGTACTTCAGAAAATGACAGCATTTTAATAAAAGGCATATTTGTAATAAAAGCAATTGCCTATTCAGTTCTGTTTCACATCTTTCTTATTGCACTTGAATGGTCAAATACACACAAAATTGTGTCCATCTTGACGAGAATTTTTGGTATCATTTAATGTTATTCAAACAAAAAAGGAAAAGAGAAAATCACTCACTGCTCTTTACTTATACACTGATTATTATTAAAGCTAATAAAGTGATTATTTAATCCATGAAGTGAAGACTATGCAGTGCTTTATTTATTTTACATTTAATTATTAAATTTTTGTAGTATTTCTTACTTGAAGGCTACTGTTAAATACACTCCTGTAAAGCATTTTATTTCATTTGTATCTTTATTATTTAATTTTATTTGTAACCATTGTATTGTTATTTTTTAATATCAAACAAAATAAAACAAAATTGTGGACACACACACACACACACATATTGTATGTATATATATATATATATATATATATATATATATATATATATATATATATATATATATATATATATATATATATATATATACAGGTCCTTCTCAAAAAATTAGCATATTGTGAAAAAGTTCATTATTTTCCATAATGTAATGATAAAAATTAAACTTTCATATATTTTAGATTCATTGCACACCAACTGAAATATTTCAGGTCTTTTATTGTTTTAATACTGATGATTTTGGCATACAGCTCATGAAAACCCAAAATTCCTATCTCAAAAAATTAGCATATCATGAAAAGGTTCTCTAAACGAGCTATTAACCTAATCATCTGAATCAACTAATTAACACCTGCAAAAGATTCCTGAGGCTTTTAAAAACTCCCAGCCTGGTTCATTACTCAAAACCGCAATCATGGGTAAGACTGCCGACCTGACTGCTGTCCAGAAGGCCATCATTGACACCCTCAAGCGAGAGGGTAAGACACAGAAAGAAATTTCTGAACGAATAGGCTGTTCCCAGAGTGCTGTATCAAGGCACCTCAGTGGGAAGTCTGTGGGAAGGAAAAAAGTGTGGCAAAAAAAACGCTGCACAACGAGAAGAGGTGACCGGACCCTGAGGAAGATTGTGGAGAAGGACCGATTCCAGTCCTTGGGGGACCTGCGGAAGCAGTGGACTGAGTCTGGAGTAGAAACATCCAGAGCCACCGTGCACAGGCGTGTGCTTTTGAACCAGAAACAGCGGCAGAAGCGCCTGACCTGGGCTACAGAGAAGCAGCACTGGACTGTTGCTCAGTGATCCAAAGTACTTTTTTCGGATGAAAGCAAATTTTGCATGTCATTCGGAAATCAAGGTGCCAGAGTCTGTAGGAAGACTGGGGAGAAGGAAATGCCAAAAATGCCTGAAGTCCAGTGTCAAGTACCCACAGTCAGTGATGGTCTGGGGTGCCATGTCAGCTGCTGGTGTTGGTCCACTGTGTTTTATCAAGGGCAGGGTCAATGCAGCTAGCTATCAGGAGATTTTGGAGCACTTCATGCTTCCATCTGCTGAAAAGCTTTATGGAGATGAAGATTTCATTTTTCAGCACGACCTGGCACCTGCTCACAGTGCCAAAACCACTGGTAAATGGTTTACTGACCATGGTATTACTGTGCTCAATTGGCTTGCCAACTCTCCTGACCTGAACCCCATAGAGAATCTGTGGGATATTGTGAAGAGAAAGTTGAGAGACGCAAGACCCAAACACTCTAGGATGAGCTTAAGGCCGCTATCGAAGCATCCTGGGCCTCCATAACACCTCAGCAGTGCCACAGGCTGACTGCCTCCATGCCACGCTGCATTGAAGTAGTCATTTCTGCAAAAGGATTCCCGACCAAGTATTGAGTGCGTAACTGAACATAATTATTTGAAGGTTGACTTTTTTTGTATTAAAAACACTTTTCTTTTATTAGTCGGATGAAATATGCTAATTTTTTGAGATAGGAATTTTGGGTTTTCATGAGCTGTATGCCAAAATCATCAGTATTAAAACAATAAAAGACCTGAAATATTTCAGTTGGTGTGCAATGAATCTAAAATATATGAAAGTTTAATTTTTATCATTACATTATGGAAAATAATGAACTTTTTCACAATATGCTATTTTTTTGAGAAGGACCTGTATATTCAATTCATCTTTATTTGTATATTGCTTTTAAACGATACAAAACGTTGCAAAACAATTTTACAGAAAATTAAGTTTCTACAATATTTAGTAGTGACAATAACAGTGGTGACTTTCAGTTTATTTACATATGGCAGAAATGTACGGAAAAATAAATTAAAGACGTAATCAAACAGATGATGAACACTATTAGCAGCAGTTATTATATGATGCAATCAAACTTATAGCAAAATTTGGTAGTCCTGTATGTTGTCTCAGGGTTAGCATCATCTGAGGTCTTCTGAGGGGTTGGCATCAACTCTTCTCAGGTGTTCTGGATCCAGACTGAAGCTTGTGTAAATCCTAGTTACCACGGGATGTCGATTCCCTGGTAGAAACAGAGAAACAAATAGGGACATAATTAGCGTAGCTGCTGTTCCAACCAAGTAAAATAAATTTGTTTAACCCAAGCTAAAGAATAATAATGCACAGTTGTTCAGATACAACTGCAGTACAAGATTATGAGATGCATTATTTGAATGCTTGGCCACAGAGATGTGTCTTTAATCTAGATTTAAACAGAGTGTGTCTGAACATTATCAGGAAGGCTATTCCAGAGTTTGGGAGCCAAATGTGAAAAAGCTCTGCCTCCTTTAGTGGACATTGCTATCCTAGGTACTACCAAAAGTCCAGAGTTTTGTGAACTTGGTTAGCGTGATGGATTGTATCTTGTAGAAGTCTAGTTAGGTAAATCAGTCATGGTTCACCCTCTCCTGTTAGGCGGGACCTCGCACCACAATGAAAAAGAGAGGGACGGAGATGGACTAAGGAGGTGGACAAAGGAGTGGACGTGGGATGGAAAAAGGTGATAGCGAAGGGTTGGCAGGAAGGCTGTACAGGTGGATGCTCTGGCAGAGGACGGACACCCGGGAGGAGGATGATCCACAGAGTCCAGGGTGGTGATGATGGAGGAAGGAGCCAGGGAGGATCAGACAGAGGGAGGAGCCAGGACGTAGACAGTAGGGACTTGAAGCAGGAGGAGCCAGGCAGTACCCATGGCCACAGCCCTGATGGCGACCCACGGTGGAGCCATCGGAGGGAGAAGCCATGGTGGAGGAAGGGCTGATGACTCCAAGGGCCGACAGTGGTGGAGCAGGTGGTGGTGGAGCCCGAGGCGGAGAGCTGATGAGCCAGGGCGACGGGGAGGATCCGGAGTACCAGGGTGGAGCCCAGGGCTCTGGCGACTGAGGCGGAGATCCGGAGGTCTGCAGTGGAGCGACTGAGGACCAAGGTGGAGCTGGGTCGAAGGGCTGAGACGGAGTCCAGGACTCAGAGGCTGGAGGCGGAGACATAGGATCCTCCAGCCACGATGCCGCTGGAGACTGGCAGACCTACGGTGATTCCACCTTACAGATGGTGGGCTGAGGGTGAGCAGAGGGGCTGACAGGAGACAGCGGTGGCAATGGTAAAGCAGCAGGAAGATGCAGGAGAGGGAGGGAATTCCAGGCATGTAGGCAGTTCTGGGTAGCTAGAGCATTTAGATGGAGGTGGAAGCAGAATAGGCATGTCTGCATATATATCCATGGTTAATAAAGTCCTCAGAGTCCTGCAACTGCTCACCTTCAGCGGTGGTGCAGTGGAAGGGGCTTTCTTCAGCACCTTCATGCTCCACTATATCATCCACCGTCGCGTGCGATGTAGCCGGCTCTCGCACCTGGTCGGACGGTTGATGAGGCTCTGGCTCTGGGTGGGCTCGGGCTGACGCTCAACAAATTAGAGTGATGGTGGGCTGGGCTCTGGGTCAGGAGTGGGGCTGGTGTCATCGACTGTGATGTCCACGGTGAGCAGCACCCACTCAACAAAGGTGACGAGGCTCTCTCGAGGACCGTCCCCAAACAGCTGCCCTTGTGTGGAGGTGTTCAGTCCAGCTTAATAAAACAAACAGAGGCAGCTGTCCGGTTAGTGTGTCAGGTTGGCGAGAAACACAAAGTCTTTGGTGTGGTCCTCGAGAGAGCGGTTCCCCTGCTCCAGCAGGAGGACGAGGACAGCAGGATCATTCATTACACAAAACAAAAAAATGACAAAAAAACTAAAATTAAAACGAGGGAAGACGCCACTAAATTTACTTTCTTGTTAGGTCCGGTCTTTTGTCAGAGTGTGGTGCAGGAGTGAATGCACAAAGCAGAAGAATAACGAGAAACAGTGTTTAATTATCCACATAAGGGAAGGTGGGAAACACATGTATCCATGAACGAGACCGGACAAAGAATCACTGAACAGAATGCAACTTATATGGGGAACGTAAATGAGGATAATGATTAGACACACCTGAACATATAGACGCAATGAACAGGAGATAGAAACTAGGTCACACAGAGCACATAGGGAATGAAAAATACAACAAAACGTCTGTGGGTGTGACAAATATATATATATATATATATATATATATATATATATATATATATATATATATATATATATATATATATATATAGCAAAGCTCTATATATACCTTAAGCCTAGGCTGTATCATAGACTGATATTTGCTCCTCCTAGACCTGTGTGGTGGAACTGGCTTGTGCTTTTTTTTAAATATACTTAGCTCAACTCAAACTCATGGCTCCGAAGTTCACTTAAACATTCAAAGCTGTCCAACAAGTTTAAGAGCCACTTGCTCTAACACACGGGGCAGGGAAGACTCCAATATATTACTAAAGGGCAGTTTCTAAAGGTAATCGGTAGCGGACCATGCCACGCGGATTTAAAAAAAAAAAAATTTACTGAGACCCAGGACTCAATTTATTTTTACTAATCTTAACTCAGTATGACTCAAATTCACCACTGAAGGTGAGGCATCAACACAGACACTCAAGAGGTAAATCGCATTACAATCATCACTGGTAACACTTTATAATAACGTTCTGTTATAAGTCATTTATAAATTATTTGTTAATGATGAATTAAACATTTACAAAACATGACTATACTTTCATAAATGATCAATAAGTAATAAGTTAACATTTTAGTAATGTTTTATTCAGTTATAAGTCACTTTTAAATTATTAGTTAATTATGAACGAATCATTTACAAAACATGACTATATGTTCATAAATGATTAATGAGTGGTATGCTAACGATTTACAAATGTGTTGTAAGTTATCTTAAAAAAAGTTTAAATCATGAAATTAATCAAACAGATCATGTGTATATGGTTTATAAGTTATTAATTGATACATTATTTATCACTTATAAATCATTGAAGTATTTATGTCAAAATTGTTTTGTATAATTATCTCAATAAACAATTGTTAATCATGAACAAATGATGAATAAACCATTAGTAAATTATCAGTATATGAATTATTGACGAAGTTGTAAGCTGCATCATCGCGCTGCATCTCACTCAACACAATTTGGCATGTTGCAAACAATCTATGGTGGTCGCAAATCACAAGTGACAGCCAATAAGGAGCGAGGTTTGACCTCACTGCCGCAAACCAGTGTCATTGTGTTGAAGTGCCAATTTAGAAAGTTTTAACGGATGAGACGGCAGCTATGTACTGTTAATAATGTATAATGATTATATTATGGAAAACAAATATTTTTCTCACACGGTGGTATTGTACAACTCCTGAAAACTTGGAATAAAATGCACAAAATAATGGACTACATTTATGGTGCGTTTTCATGTTATGGCGAGCAGCTGTCCCATGGGAAACAAAATAAAAAATAAACAATTAAGTGGTTATTAAATGGTGGCTTATAAATCTTTTATAGAGCTTTCTAAAGGTGTTACTTGCTGTTTTAACATTACAACTTGTGTCTTGTGTTAAATCTGGTAGGACCTGGTATGCTAATTCTGTCATTTATCTTGTATAATTTTTAAAATGAGATTAAGTGATGATTGTGCAGTGTTTTTATTACTATTACATTTTTTGTATGTGTGTGAGTGTGTATGTTTATATGTACCTGGTATTCCCTATGTTATGGGGACCAAATGTCCCTACAAGTATAGTAATACCAGTCAGTTTTGTGGGGACCTTGTGGAGACATTTTTTGGTCCCCATGAGAAAAACAGTTTGTAAATCATACTAAATTTTGTTGTTTGGAGAATGTAAAAATCAGAAAGTTTTCTGTGAGGGTTGTGTTTAGGGTTAGAAGATAGAATATATACTTCATATAAAAATCAGTAAGTCTAAGGAAAGTCCCCGAAAAAAATAAAAACTTAACGTTTGTGTATGTGTGTCTGTGTTCTTTTTCAGTGAGCGATCTGAGGATTGTTCTGCTTGGAAAGAATGAATCAGAAAACAGCCGAGTGGGAAACATTATACTGGGTAGAGAAGCATTTCACACTAAAGCTCCATCTTATTTACAGAAGAAAATTGTGAGCATCAGTGAAGTGGTGAACGAGAGACACATCACAGTCATCAACACTCACCTGCTCCAGCAAAATCTCTCAAACCAACAGACAGTTCAGGGAGTGAGAGAGTGTGTGTCTCTGTCTGCTCCAGGACCTCATGTGATCGTACTTGTACTGCAGTACAACAACTTCAGAGAGAATGACAGACACAGAGTGAAATATGTGCTGAACCTCTTCAGTAAGCAGGCCATTAAACACACTATAGTGCTGACTACTGATGATGAGTCACACACATCCAAACTGACTTCTGTTATATGGGATATTGCTATTCATTATTTAATAAAGGAATGTGGAGGAGAACATCTTCAATTTGATACAGGAAACACAGGATGGCGCTCTGAGTTGTTCAGAAGAATAGAGAAGATACTCAAGAAAGAACATGAAGAATTTCTCATCTGTGAGATGTATGAAGATGATGGCTCATCGGTGGATCAAGATCAGAACAAATCTGGAGCTTCAGTCAAAGGAGACAATGAAGAGAAGGAGGATTCTGATCTCAATGAGGGCACAAAAACAGGACGTGATGGAGGAGGTTCGTCAAAGTTTATTTTTTTTCAGGGTAAAAATACCTCTAAGAATATGCTTATGAATTACTTTTGTGTTCTTTAATAGTTTCTGTGCAGTATTAGAGACAGGAAATGACAGGGAGCACTACTGCATGACTACTATTTATTCTTTTTACTAATCTGTAAAAAGTATCTTAAAATGTATTTGTATCACTAAAGTGTCTGTAAATAGAACAATATTTTTGATATTTTTGAACAGTAAGACAAAGTATGCAAAGTCTTCAGACATAGTCTGAGTAATACTGTCACTGTTGTATACATCAGAGCAAAGCAGACTGCCCTCTGACATATTTCTAACCAGCATGCAGTGTTGGGGAAGCTACTCTGAAACTGTAGCCTGACCCGCTACAAGCTACTCAATACTGGATTAAAGTAGTTAAGCTATAGTACATTAAAGCTACCCTTCTGAAAAAGTAGCTAGCTACACTACAAGTTAATATCAAAAAAGTAGCTAGCTACATTTGAACTACAGTACTTTCATTTTTTATTGTTATTTTTTTTTTACAATTAACATAACAAATAACAAATTATTAATGATGAATTATAATGAAGTTAATTTAAATATAAGTAAAATATTTGGGGTTTAAAACAACATACCGTCCCCTTGGAATTATAAGGTTCTATCTGCATTCTGAGTAGTTTTGAGATTTTGAGCTTCAAAGTTTTTGCATTCCATTCGACTGTTTAGATACAACTTTTTTGTTTATTTAAATAAAAAGTCCCAAGATGTACAGAACATTAAAAAATCTATCACATAATATAAATAAGTTGTCACAGAATAGGAATATGTGAATAACTTGATTTTGACAAAAATGTCAGATAAAACCATATAATTCCAAGGGGAAGATACTGTAATGCAATCATGATTTCAAAGATTAGGGTGAATTCAGGTTGATTTGGACACTTTTCCAAGCCATTTCAATGACAAAAAGTGTCCCAATCATTTGATTTTGTAAACTATCAGATACACACAATAAAAAAATAGGCTACTGTGTAGTTATATAATTGTTACGCTTTGCTTACGGGAGGAATGCGGAAATGAGGAGACTACACATTTACACTAAACTTAATGAGAGACAGACAGTAGTGGGGAATCAACTAATAATGAGACAAGAACAGGAACATGTCCAAATAAGGGAACACTAAAACAGAAACGGGCAAAACAGGTCAATAATCCTGACATATCACCCCCCCCCCTCCCGGAAGGCACGTCCTCGCACCGTAGAACAGAGGGGGATGGGGACAGGGACGGGTGGGAACTAAGGAGGAGGCTCGGAAGGAGGACGGGCACCTGGGAGAGGGCCGGCAGACAGAGACCAGGGAGGCAACGAAGAAGGAAGAAGACAGGAGGGGCATGGAGCAGGAGAAGCACAGCAGGACCCAGGCCACAGCCATAACAGCGGCCCACGGTGGAGCCGGTGGAGGGAGGAGCCATGGAGGAGGAATGGTCGCCGACTCCAGGGGGACAACCAATGGCGGCGGAGCAGGTGGTGGAGGAGTCTGAGGTGGAGGCGGAGATCCAATGTGCCAGGGTGACGGAGAGGATACAGAGGTCCTAGGTGGAGCAGATGGCACTGGCGACCGATGCAAAGGCATGGGTCCCAGAGGCTGTGGTGGAGCCAGAGCAACAGAGGACTGAGAAGCCGCCGAGGGGATGAAGGAGGCTGACGGGGCCGGAGGGACAAGACAAAGCCTGATGAGTGGAGTCTTGAGGCACAGGATGGTCAACGCCAGACCAAGGCGGAGCTTGAGGAATGAGGGAGCTGGCAGAGCTAGTGGACTGCCGGGTCACGGTGGAGAGGAGGGAGCTAGGAGGAGGGAGCTAGGAGCCAGGGTCGAGCCGATGGGTCAACAGGCCGAGGTGGTGTCTGGAGCCCAGAGGCTGGAGGCAGAGCCAAGGGATACTCCGACCAGGCAGTCCTGTGGAGCTCACACAGCATTGATGGTGGGCTGAGGGCGAGCAAAGGGGCTGCCGGATGACAGCTGAGGAGGCAGGAGCGGGTGGGAGGGCAGGCATTTGTGAGCCTCCGGGCTTTCAGGCCAGAACTTAGGAATGGGAGCCCTCTCCTCTTCAGTGTGGCACAGTCACCGCGCCATACACAGCTCACTCTCAGCTGTGGTTCAGGGGGCAGAGTTGTTGCCGGCTCACACACCTTGACTGACGTCAACAGCAGCTCTGGCTCCACGGCGAATCCTCAGCACTGTCGCTCCATGTGACGATGGCTCATTAGTCGTGGCGGGCTCTGGCTCTCCATCAACGGTGGGCTTGGGCATGCACTCTGCGAAGCAGGGAGATTGTGGGCTGAGCACTGGGTCCGGAGTGGCACTGGCGAGATCCCCCTCAGGACAGACGGTGAATGGGTATCCGTGTAGGAGTAGGAGGTCCTCCAGATTGGAGAGGGGATCCATGGTTTGCCGGGCAAACTGAATCGCATAGCCAAGTCTGACAGTTCTCGTGAGCCAGCGAGACGGTCTGGGGAGCACTAGCCAGGCCCCCAGAGACTGAACAAGTGGAACTTGGGGAACCACCGACGTACCTGTGGTGGGGCAGTGAGGCTAAGCACAGGGACCCGACCCAGAAGGCACAGCGTCCCGGAGTGTGGTCTGAGTGAGTGGTGTGACTCTTACCTGGCTCTGCGATTGGGCAGGGGGCTCGTGAGAAGGCAGAGCGTCCTTGAACCGGGCCCTGCTGCCTGCTGGCGAAAGGAGAGAAGGAGGCAGCGTGGCCAAATCTTCATCTCCAGAGCCTAGCCTGTCCCCCGATTGCAGTGATCAACATCAGGTCATCTGCTGGTGGGATGGATGAAGTGCTGGGCCCCTGCCCTGACCGAGGCATCAGCATCAACATCGCGGTACACCAGAGGGCACGATGCGCTGGAGGAGTGAGGGGCCCGTGGAGACTCGCTCGGCGGGGAAGCCCTCACTGTTACCCTCAGATCACCCTGGCCATGAACCGAAGTAGCCCTCCTCTTGAAGGAGGAACTAGAACAGGGCATGGGGAGGGGGACTCCTCCTTGTTTGACGAAGAGCAGCCTTGATCGCAATATTGCGATGGTCATTGTTCCCACAAGGAGAATATGACTCATCCACGAACACTCCCTCAGCGTGCTTGAGGCCCAGGCACGAGATGCAGCGATCATGACCATCAGATGGAGCCAGGAAACTACCACATCCAGAAACCCACGAGTGGAAAGACATCTTTAAATAGACGCCCCGTCACTCGTGGAGCTCTTTTAGTAATTGCTCTTTTAGTTTTTGTAAAAATACCGAAGTGTTGAAGCACCCAGGAGGAGTTGCAGCGTGACCACAGAATGGGAAGCTGAAGCACATTGAGAAAAAAGCAGCAGCACTGGCAACCCCCGCTGATGCCCCATAACATCAGCACTCGTGTCAAAAGGCTGTCTTGACGACACTCTGCTCAGGAAGCTGAAGGCTCGCTCCGAAGCAAAAAGCTGAATTTGCGACTGCACGCATTCTCCTTATATACCCGCGCTGCGGGGCGGGTTGCGAGATGCTAATCTCGCACGCCAACATTCATTGGCTTGTTTTGTTAACACTCGAAGGCGATTCATCTCTCTGGCGAGATCCCAATTCGTCAGTCACTGACGTAACGTTGAACATGACTGACTGAAAGGGAACTGTGGGGCACAAATTTTACTATGACCATTCATAACTGTAAAATGGACATTTGATCTAGAGTGCAATAAAGAAGAAAAATTAATCAGTTTAAAAAGGCTATTATTCACCTCCTGCATGTGCTTTAAGTCTTTGACGTAGACCGCATTTCAATCTTTGTTTTGCGTAAATTACAGTTGATTCATGTGAAATATCCACTCCTGTACATCCTTTGCAAAATCATCAGACAATCTCTTGTCAGAGGACAGACTGTAAAGCCTGAAAACAGATGGCGGTAATAAACAAATTTAGTTTGTGATCTAGTCAGAAGAAGATGCTGCATGCGCTGCCCGTGCAAAACTGTATGTAGTATTTGGTCGTGCTACATCGCTACTTGCTGGAAAAAGCAGTTAGCTACAGGAAAAGCTACACTGTTTTAAAAGTAGCGAAAAATTTAGTTATGCTAGTAGCGTTGCTACTTATAGCTAACTTCTCCCCAACACTGCCAGCATGCATCTTGTGGTGATCACCAGTATTCACCAAATCTATTGTATGGTTTTAGAAGACTTGAAATAAATCATGTGGACTACTTTTATTGTACGTTTGTAGGGCTTTATTTTCTTGTAGCTTGATTAGTAAAATTTTCATTCCACTGTCGTTGTGAAAAAGCAGTTGGACATTCTGCTAAAATGTCCCTTTTGTATTCAGAGGGAACAAATACAAAAAAATCATATGTTCTTATATCAGCACATGGGTATATGGCCTGTTCCTCTAAAGGGTGTAGTGAGTGCACACTGTCTGTTTGTATGATGCCACAGATAGATACATTGAAAGTGCATTCACCCAAATAGTAAGTCTGTAAACTACTACAAGGTAGCCTTCAGTTGATAAAGAATGCACTGCAATCTAATTATATTTAACAATATAATATTTTTGCTGTTTACATTTTGTACCAAAACTGAATTTATTGTCTCTAAATATTGTTTCAATGTCGACTGCTGGAAAAGCAAAGCTGAACATTGTGCTGTGTGGAAATACAACACTCAAGAACTCAGTGTCTAAAATATTTAGAGGGATAACAAGTAAACATCAGAAAGAGAAGAGTAAAATGTGTCAGAACAGAGAAGGAGTGATTCATGGATGGCAGATCAGTGTAATAGAGCTTCCAGCTCTCTCTCGGCTCTTAGAGGAGGAAGTGATGTGAGAGACTCTTCACTGTTTGTCTCTCTGTGATCCTGGAGTTCATCTTTTCATCCTCGTTACTCCTGTCAGTCCACTTACTAATGAAGACAGAGCAGAAATGGAGAAGATTAAAGGAATATTTAACTCTAAAGAGCACTTCATGGTGCTTTTCATCACTGAACTCACTGCTGACAAAAGTGTGTCAGATTTTGTAGCGTCCACAGAATCTCAGACTCTTGTGAGTCTATATGGGAGTTGGTATAGTGTGATGGGGTTACAGGACCAGAGAAACTCCAAACAGATCTCAGACCTGTTTGACTGTATAGAGAGCATGAAGACTGAACCCTATTCTCTTCAGATGTATATGAGAGCTTCTGATAAGAAAGTCAGACATGAACTAGAAGAGAAACTGAGAGTGAGTGATAATGAAATGAAAGAGCAGGAGATCAAGACACTGGGTGAGTGGATTCATTTATTTCTCCCACCCAACCAAACACACACAAATCAGTAATTAACAAACAAAAAACAAAACAAAAAAAAAACACACACACACACACCGTGAACAAACACCCGAAGCAGTGGGCAGCCATTGCTGCGGCGCCTGGGGAGCAGTTGGGGTTAATTGGTGCCTTGCTCAAGTTTCTCACCTCAGTCATGGTATTGAAGGTGGAAAAGAGCACTGGTTATTCACTACCCCCACAGACAATCTCTGCCGGACCTGAGACTTGTACCTGCAACTTTTGGGTTATAAGTCCAACTTTCTAACCATTAGGCAATGACTGCCCCCAATACAAAACATTTACAAACTTACAGATTATTTCAGGTTATATACCGTACAGTACATCTTATATTGGTGAACCACTTTAAAGAGCAGGTCATATGATTTTTTAAAAGTGTCCTAATATTGTTTAGAGTCCTCTACATCAGGTTTAAATGCATCTAAGGTCAAAAACATTGTAGTTTTCTCAGAATATACATTTTTACATAGAGTCATTTGTCAATGATTTCGACAGTTTGTTTGAATCCGCTTTGAACGTAATGTCTGTAAACCCCTCCCTTCCATAAGCCTACTCTGCTCTGATTGGTTAGCTGGCCAAGCCTGTTGTGATTGGCACAGAGAGAAGTACTTGAGCAAGTTAGCGAGCGCTACCATCTGTGTTGCCAAGTCCACGTTTTTTTTTTTTTTTATGTCCATGGGTTGAAGAGACCCCAATAATGTCATATTTAGTGAAAGTGAATGTGACTGCATTTAGCCCCATGAATGCAAATTTACCAAAGGAACCCCAACAAAAAGCATGTATTTTACACCCCAGAACGCAATTTTTAATGAGGGATCCCCCTCGAAACGCTATTGGGATAGTTTTGAGTAGCAATTGGGCGGATTTTGGTGTGAAAACCTGGCAACCCGTACCTTTACATAAAACAATAATATAGTGCTCCAATCCGTTAATGACATAAAACATTTTGTTTAACATTCATGCAAGCGAATCATGCCCACAGCTAAAATGTAGCTGCTAAATTTTAAACATAACAAAACAATAATGGTGGATACGTAAGCCAAGTGCAAACGTGACTAACTGATGAAACAACAATTTGTAAACCAAAAAACGTAACATTATTTATTATTAAATGAAGTAATTCGAACAACAACAGTCTACATTAGTCGACACATTCTTAGGAAATAGTAGGTTCACAGCAAATTATCAGAACTATTTTAGTAACATCGTGGTTTACCTGGAAACCTAAAGCTGCACTAGGTATACATCGATTCAAATAAAGAAGATTAGAAGCCAAAGATAAAAGCCAAGATTAGAGAAGCAGTCCTTGGAAAAATGACAAGCACACAACAAAATGTTTGAATTGTATTGCTGTGGTATTGTGGGAAAAATAATTTGAACCACCGATTCTTCACATCATCTTTCAACAATGAAAACAAAACAAACTTTCTTTCACAGTGTAGAAAACAGTGTCTTCTCAACATGATGTAAACACACTAACTCGTGGAATTGTTTGTGGGCAGACCAGACTGATTTATTTTGGGCAGGAGGGGATTATGCAAATGTGTTACCTTGTGACGTAGTTTGGTAGCAGGCAGAAGACTGAAAATATGACGACTCATTAAGGCGATTCTGAGTCAACACTTTCTATTGAGACAATATCTTTATGTATAATGCACTTTTTTGATTAACAACTTTGCAGACTGTTAACATTATAGGATAGCTACGTTACAAACTGCAAAAAAAAATATATATTTCGAAAACCCATGTGACCTGCACTTTAATGAATACCCT
This sequence comes from Cyprinus carpio, assembly GCF_018340385.1. Lineage (NCBI taxonomy): Eukaryota > Metazoa > Chordata > Actinopteri > Cypriniformes > Cyprinidae > Cyprinus > Cyprinus carpio. Next base: position 32,931,231 of record NC_056600.1, read on the forward strand.
TTTATACATAAACTATCTATTTCAATGAGAAAAAATGCACTAAAAAATATCCTAAATATGAGCCAATTAATTCAGTCATTCATAAAGATTCATAAAGAACTAACTTGCTTAATTTCTGAATGAATCCATTTTAACCAAACAATTGAATAAATAACTAAAATTTAGAGTATAATTTGATTTCTTTTGTTCTTTTTGAAAAATAATTTCATATTTAAATATTCATTTTTAAAAATCTATTAATACCTATTAATTCTATTCTTTTCAAGCATTATTTATGCAATTGTAATTGTATTGTAAATGCATGTATTCCATAACATTGTAGCCTTAAATGTTCACATGTAATGAATTCTATGTTTTTTGCTTTTTTCTATGTAAGGGATAATGTACATCCAGCTGGTTATCGCAGAATAAAGCCTGAAGGGCTTTATTTTATTTAAGAAAGCAGTTGCTAGCAAGCAGCGAGTTCAAACTTGACGGACTTACTTATTACACAACACTTCACCACTTTAATACTCATGCCGAAAAAAGATATTAAAACAAAAACATTTCAAAATCGTACCAGTTTGTTAGTTATCTTATAACCCATTACAGTGTACAAAACAGTCATTGCAAAATGGCAGCAGCTCCATTCTATGAAGCGAGAGAGCGAGTCCGCAATACCAGGATGACATAATTAAAAAATTGTACTCATAATATTGAATTGAGTTCTAATATTTTATTAGCCAACCAAACTCAAAGCGTCTACGAAGAAAAAATATTCCTACTGTAGCAAGCAAACAGCAACGATTGCAGGCAATTAACCAGATGAGTCTGTTTTATTAGTTTTTACCAGTTGTTATCAGCGAATAACATACCTTGGCATGTGGTGACTGACCGGAATCAAGTATTCCACAGAGCCGTGTAATAATACACAATAATTACTATTAATGGATATTACAAAATAACGACCTTTTTGGGTGATTTCTCAGCCAAAATTGATGTGCGACTAATTTGTGATTGATTTGATGAATTAATCAGCACATGGTGTAGTTAAATTTTTTCTTTATAAATGACAGCTTTAATTATAAGATATTAGGTGTGTTCGACTTGAAGTGGCGCTGCACAGACAGATCGGTGTGTGACATCAATGTACTGTGAAAGCTATAATAGAGTGGACGTCTCCATATGCTTTCAAATTTCTCTCTTGGTACTTTTATGTCACACATCGATCAATCTGCGCGGAACCGCTTCAAGTCGAACACATCTATTAACAGCTGATATTATGATGTTGTCTCGTATTTCCTGTGTGTTTGTGGACTTTTATGTTATTTCCATTAAGTTCTGGTTAAGAACCATTAAGCACTGGGTGTTTCCCATTAACCATGCACCTTTGTTATCTTGTTAAGCATGTTTCTCTTGTGTATAAATAGCTTACGTTTCACTCATGGTTTGTCAGTCGTTGCATATGAACTCTTGTTCCTAGTGTTTTCCTGCTTGTCTATTAAATTATTCCTGTGCATAGATACTAGTAAATTAAAGTGCAGTTGTGATTACATCAATTCCAACATGATGCGAATACATAATTAATCTAACTTTGAAGTTAAAATCAAACTTTTTGACCTTTTGACACAGTTCCAGAAGGTGTGAAGCTGAATCTGGTTGTGTGTGGGAGTAACAGAGGATTAAAATCCTTCATATCAAACCTGATCCTGAAGCAGAGTGAGAGAAGATCAGAGCTGAGCTCAGAGTGTGTGAGGAGAGACGTGGAGCTTCATGGACGTCTGATCAGTCTGGTGGAGCTTCCAGCTCTATTCAACACTCAGCTCTCAGAGGAGGAAGTGATGCGTCAGACTTTCCGCTGTGTGTCTCTCTGTCATCCTGGAGTTCATGTGTTCATCATCATCATTCCTGATGCTCCAATTAATAATGAAGACAAAGCAGAAATAGAGGAGATCCAGAGGATCTTCAGCTCAAGAATCAACAAACACATCATGATCCTCATAAAGCAGAATTCAGAGCATCAGACAGCAGAACTAAATGAAGAAACACAGACTGTCATTGAGAGATTTGGAGGACGACATCATTTCATTGACCTGAACATACAAGTGTCTGTGTTGATGGAGAAACTGGAGCAGATAATTGAAGAAAATAGTGGTGTTTGTTTCTCCACAGAGACATTGATGGAGACACAGATGGAGAAACTGAAGAAATTTGAACAAATGAAGAGGAAAATCCATTCATTAGAGACATGGTTTCAGTCACAAGGTAATGATCAGAAAATCTGTATTGATTAAACACACATTTCATGTTTTGTGTTCATCTGCTTCTCCCATTTGCTCTTTTTACATTGACTATTACTCTACTCTATATAGACTAATACATTCAGACACAACAATACTCAAATATTTATTACTATATATACTGATAAACTTAAAAGGTTACTCTACCCCAAAATGAAAATTTTGTCATGAATCACTTATACCCATGTCGTTCCAAACCCAAAAAAGCTTTGTTCGTCTTCGGAACAAAATTTAAGATATTTTTGATGAAAACCGAGAGGCTTGGGACTGTCCCATTGACTGTCAAACAATTAACACTGTCAACGGACAGAAAAATATAAAAAACATAGTCAGCTTAGTCCATCTGCCATCAGTGGTTCAACTGTAACGTTATGAAGCTACAAGAATAGCTTTATTTTTCGTAGCTTTATAACGTTACGGTTGAACCACTGATGGCAGATTAATGTGTTATTTTAGACACAATGTTGTCTGTTTTGCTCAATTTTGGCAACAGAAATATAAAGACAAAGCAGAACTGTTCGTCTCAGAGCAACACACAATGGCATTTCATTTCTTAATGCATGTTTTGAATGAATTGGGTGAACCATTTGGCGCATTGGATTTGAAGTGGCGCTGCACAGATCAACATATTACCGCAAGAGTGATTCAAAAGCATAAGGAGCCATCTGCTCTCTATGGCTGTTGCGGTACTTTGAAGTCACACACCGATTAGTCTGATGGTGATGATCCGCTTCAAGTCGAACAAGCCTAATGATTCAATGGACCATTCTTAAAGAACCATTTACTTCCATTCTTAATTAATCAGCCATTTGAACGAATCAAATGAATGAATAAATGACTTAATGACTTAATTATTAAGACATTTACCACCACCTACTGGCAGTTTTAATTTATAGAGTATCATTTCATTAAAGAAATTGTTTAAAATTTCTATAGTAATAATAATAAAATTAATAAAATGAATTATTAAAGATAGGCTATAGTCTAGTTCCCCCACCCAAAAATGACAGTTGTGTCATCATTTACTCACCCTCATGGTCCAAAAGAGTATATGTAATAATTTTTATTAAGCAAAAAAACATATATATATTTCTTGCTGAAGCTACTTTTTGTAATGTCTGTTTGATGCTTTACACAACAATATATAAAATTGTAAAAAAAAAAAAAAAAAAAAAAAAGCAAATAAACACAAGTAACATCCCTCTTTACAGATATAAATTGTAAGAATATGACTAGTACGGATGAATAAACAGCCTGCAAGTTAAGGCTATTAAATAGCAGTCCCAAACTAGTTTTTGTTAGTTAAGTTGGTATGAACCACCACATTCATTGAAACATATACAAAATAACACAAGGTGATAATAACATTGCAATTTTGGGTGAAGGTAACAACAGTTACCATGGTGAATACACAATACTAACATGAACTGTTAATGAAACATGGAAACTGCTAACAAAGTACCAGTTATGTGATTTATTGGTACTTAACGTTTATTTCACACATTGCAATCTTGTAGTTTCTTTTGCATTTTAGTAAACTGATATAGAGCGTGCGCCACTGCATTTGCCTGTGATATTGAAGAGTGTGCGCTACAACCACAATAATATGCTGACAGAACTGGATAGTTAATTTTTTTTTAGGTGAGAGAGGTTTTATTTCGTAACAAGTTACGAAAATAGCGATAGAACTATTACGCTGACAACATCTCATCTGACCACAGATAGTGAATCAGGACAGATCGTTTTTCTCAGTGACTGTTTACTTAAACTGCATCTGACAGAAGTGTTAACAGCTTTCAGGCACATCTTTAAAAACAAAAGTCTTGCATCAGAAAAACATTTAGATTTATGTTTTTTTGTTGTTGATGTCATTTCTGCACTCCCTGCAGTACTTCTGCCAGTGTGTCTTACATGTGTTACGTTTTACATGTGAGGATCAGTTCCCCTTGTCTGCTTCAAGTAGGTTGATCTTTTAAGTGGATCAGAAGAGAATGCTGTCACTGATGATTATTATCACTGGCAGCTTCATATTTGGATATACCTGGGCCACGCCCACACTGCATATCCACTTTTATAATTCTATCGCCCCTTCCTCTGTTGACAGCGCTAAAGTAAAAGTGTGTGGCAAGCTCCCCCTCGAGAAGAGGCAGTTGCTGCACACCTCTACCCACCATCTGCCTGGCAGATTTGCAAAATGCTTCATGGGAGCTCCGTTGCCACTTCCTGCCTAAGTGTTATAGCCCTGCAGAATGAGGCTACTCAGTCCAGTTCACTCGTAGGCCACCTCACTTAAGAGGCATTATTCAACTTCGGTACAGGACAACAATGCTATGCTCTCTGGTCTGAGGTGCAAACTCTGCTTACAGCCGCTACATCCTCGATCTCAGACATCTGAACCACTCGCTTATGAGATGGCTGTTCAAGATGTTAACTTTGAAACCAATCATCACACAAATGTCCCGAGGACTGGTTTCTGTCAGTGGATCTGAAAGAAGCTAACTTTCACATCCAGATAGTCCCCATCACAGACCATTCTTGAGATGTGCATTTGAGGGAGTGGCCTATCAATCCACGCACTTTTACAAAGTGCATAATCTTTACCCTCTGACAGATGGGACTCCGCATTCTGAATTACCTTAGTGATTAGCTGGTTTTGGCCACATCAGAATGGGAACTCATCACTTACAAGTCCCTGCTGCTCAGCCACCTAAAGTGCCTTGGGTTGAAAATCAATTTAGCTAAAAGCTCTTTGTCTCCCAAACAATTATTGACTCCCAAATGCAGGCATGGATTATGCCAATACTCTCCTTGACTATTCAGCAGCTGGCGGTGTCATTCAAATTAGGGATGTCGCATCCTCTCAGGGCTTTCCTTTGCCTCGTGTTGGCTGTCTTCTCTGTGATTCCTCTTGGACCGCTCAATATGCAGCCTCTCCAGTATCGGTTAAAAGCCTGTGTCCCGTCCTACATTTGGCACCTAGGCCAGTTTTATATCAGGATAACCCACAGATGCATCAGAGCCATGGCCCCTCGGAAAACTTCCCATTGGGACTGACCTCAAGGAGGAAGGTAGTTACGACAGATTCAATTTAGACAATGTTTCTAATTAAAAACTGATCACAAATATTGATTGTTTATTAATTTAGATATTTGATTATTCTGGAAATCCCATACTTTCAATTATTTGTTCATTAGCAACCCAGTGTCACTTAGCAATTCACTTGGCCAGTTCTGTACTTACTCAGAGGATACAGGGTGATTATAATACCTTTATGTATGCCACACCCTGCAAGCAAATAACAAAAAGTGTTGTTTTTTTTCCTATAATCACAAAAACTGTAACTTGTTAAGTCAGTGACAGTCAGAAATCATAAGTTCCTAAAGATATCCCCACGGCCCATTCATTGGCACTTCGGTATGATCCATCCTGGATGCAGATTTGCGGAAACACTAGACTACAACTCTAATCTACTAGAAAAAAATACTTCAGATAATAATAAGTCAAATATAACAATTTATTATTAGTCAGGTAAAGTTTTAACATGCCAATTACATAATGAAATAATTCACACACTGCATGGGGGTTTTCTGACTATAGAATCCCAAAGTAGTATTTTGTCACTTCCCTTATACTAAGACCAGAAAACAAAGAAATTTTCAAATCAGTTGTAAAAACATACAACACCTTTTGGTGTTTTTAGGTTCTCGTGATCCAGGGTCACACCTGGCAAGAGATAGATAAACATTTCCACAGACCCTAAAGGGGAACACACCCCTTCCTAAGCAGAGCACAATTCTACAAAAGTTTTCAATCTTTCTCATAATACAAGTGACTACTGTGAAATTAAGGCCAATTTACCAATAGCACAGAGACCTTCAGAATGATACCAAACATTAAGGGGAAGAACAATGAGGAGAGGGAGGAAGGGTCGTAAATGAACAAGGAGATAAGTTTGGTCAAGGTGGTGTTGTTTGCTCTCTTTGGAGATCTTTTCTCCAGATTATTTTTATTGTTTTGTTGCATGGAATCTATTTTGTTTGAGTTCCTGACATTTTGGATTCATGAAGAAATAATTTCATAGGGAAATAATTTCACTCAGCGCAATTGGATGTGTTCCCCAAAAAACAGACCAAAAGAGACTTCAAGTTTCGCCATCATTTTGAAAAGCACTTTTAGGGTGATGGATGAAACAGAGCTTTTAGAAACTCCATATCAGTTAACCATTGCATCACAAAATTATTCTCTGTTTCATGCGCTCCAGTCGCTTCGTATATAGCGAGTCATTTGATTCAGATTGCGACTTCAAAGTACGTATCACGAATCAATTGATTTAGATCAGAACTTTGGAGAGGGTTTGTGATCTTTTGATTCAGACTGGAACTTCGGAGCTGGTTCGTTAATCATTAAGCAAATTGAATGATTCGTGATCTGTACTCCGAAGTACCGATCTGAAACAATGGTTTACAATTCATTATTCAGATCGGGACTATAGAGTGCGGATCGCAAATCATTTGATTGTCTTTGGAACTTTGGAGCAGGTTCATGAATCTTTTGATTCAGATCGGAACTTCGGAGCACAGATCGCAAATCATTAGATTAGTTTGTGGATCGTTTGATTCAGATTGGGACTTTTTTGTGATTTTTTTTATGTTTAATTTTTATTATTATTATTAAACAGTACAAAACATATATATTTTTTCTTTTGATATATCTTTAGATTCAAGAGAAACAGAAGGTGAACTAAGGATTGTGCTGCTGGGAAAAACTGGAATTGGGAAGAGTTCAACAGGAAACACCATATTAGGAAGAGAAGCGTTTAAAGCAGAAACATCTCATGAGTCAATAACTAAAGTGTGTCAGCGAGATAAAGCTAAAATCAATGGCAGACACATTACTGTGATCGACACTCCAGGACTGTTTGATACTGAACTCAGTAATGAGGTGATCCAGAGAGAAATCAGAAACTGCATCCACATGATCCTGCCTGGACCACATGTGTTCATCATAGTGATCAATTTAGGACACCGATTCACACAAGAAGAAGCAACATCAGTACAGATCATCCAAGAGATGTTTGGTGAAAACTCTTTATTGTACACTATGGTGCTCTTCACCAGAGGGGATGATCTAAAGAACAAAACCATTGAAGAGTTTCTGGGAAACCCTGGATCTGCTCTGATGAAGCTGATTGAATCATGTGGAAACAGATACCATGTGTTCAATAATAAAGAGACTGGAGACCGAACACAGGTGACTGATCTACTGCAGAAGATAGACAACCTGGTGAAAGAGAACGGAGAGAGTTACTACTCATGTAAGATGTTCAGAGAGATGGAAAGAGAAATACAAGAACAACAAAAGAAGATACTGATGGAGAAAGTGGAGCAACTGAATAGAGAAAAAGAAGAAATGATGAACAAACATGAAGAAGAGAAAAAGATAAGAGAAAAGGAATTTAGGGAAAGAGAAGAACAATATAAAAGAGACATTAAGGACACAGAGGAACAAGAGAGAAAGACACGAGAGGAGATGAAGAGAGAACGAGAGGAATGGGAGAAACAGAAACAACAGGAAAGACAAAAAAGAGATGAAGAGGATGAGAGAAGGAGAAAGAAAGAACAGGCAATGTGGGATGAATATAATCAGAGACTTCAACAAGAGAAAGAGAGAATGAATATGATGATGGAGGAAGAAAGGCGGAATTACGATAAAGAGAGAAAGAGAAGAGAAGAAGAGGACGAGAGAAGGAGAAAGATAGAAAAGGAAACATGGGATGAATATTATAAGAAATTTAAACACGAGAGAGAAAGAAGATACAGAGAGAAAGAAGAACTTCAGATCAAACATGAAGAAGAGAGAGAGAGAATGAAGAAAATGATGGAGGAAGAAAGACAAAAGTGTGACAAAGAGAGAAAGAGAAGAGAAGAGGAATTTAGAGAGAGAGAGGAACAGTATAAAATAGACATCAAATACATAGAGGATCAAGAGAGAAAGATAAGAGAGGAGCTGAAGAGAGAAGGAGAAGAATGGGAGAAACAGAAACAACAAGAAAGACAAAGAGAAGAAGAGGAGAAAGAAGCGTGTAGATTTATTGAGCTTCATATGGAAACTCCTGAGATTCAGCACGCAAACTGTAAGTGAAACCGGCTAACCAGCTATTTTTTGTGAATTCTTTATCTTTATTCTTTACTTTTCAGCAATTCATGCGGTTGATCTACTGTAAAATACTTCCTCAAAATATCAGTTTATTTTACAGTGGAGCACCAGTTTTATACTCATAAACTTGATAACTAGAATGTGAAATATCTGATATTCAGATTCTCAAATATATGTTAGTTACATGTGTTTTATGTTTTAAATAAGCAATAATGATCATAGTTGATTGTTTATGATCAGGATCTAGTGCACTGCATGCAGTCAGAGGCTGTCAGATTTACTATGAATTAATTCATCCATTTCTCCTGAAAGATAGATAGTGAATGGCTGATGAAAAGGTGAATAGAGTAAGCTTTACAGTTCAGTTCAGTTCAATTTATTTATATAGTACATTTAAAAACATCCATGGTTGACAAAAGTGCTTTACAATATCAGGATAAACACACAACCCTGCTGAAAAAAACAGCATATGCTGGTAAGGTATGTTTTGACGCTGGGATGCTGGTTTACGCTGGTCCTTTGCTGGTTTATGTTGGTCCTTTTGCTGGTTTATGCTGGTCCATTTATGCTAAAGGACCAGCATAAACCAGCAAAAGGACCATCATAAACCAGCAACGGGCCAGCATAAACCAGCAAAAGGACCATCATAAACCAGCAAAAAAACCAGCATAAACCAGCACATGAAAAGCAAAAACCAGCATACCAGCGTCAAAACATACCTAACCAGCATATGCTGGATTTTTCAAAAGGGAAACAAAACAAACCCATTAGAAAAAGTCACGATGTCCAAAATCAGAAAACAGAAGGAAGCAGTTACCTGCCCAATGCATTTGACTTGAATATAACATGGCTTACGTTATGTTTGAAAGGTTTATTATTACCGCTTTTATAGACTATATTTTTAGTGTGTTTTTTTTTACAAATTACAAATGTTTACAAATTACGAACGCCTGAAACATAAAATAAACATTATGTGGTTAAAAACTTTAAGAAAATCAATTTTACAGTTATTATTATTAATTATTATTATAAGCATATGGAATATTCAGGGAAGACACTTAGCCTACATTTTATTTAATATAAAAAATACCTGGATAATGGATAACGTTGGGAACCACTGAAATTGCTGTTAATCTCTATTGTTGTCATTTTCAGATGATAAAGATTCACCATCAGATTCAGAATGTTTGAGAATCTTGCTGTTTGGGAGGACAGGAAGTGGAAAGTCTGCCACAGGAAATACTATCCTTGGAAATAATGAATTTTACAGTGAGACCAGTTCACAGTTGGTGACCACTTCATGTCAAAAGGTAGTTGATGAAGTTCATGATCGATCAGTAGCTGTTATTGATACTCCAGGACTCTTAGACACCTCACTGACAAAAGAACAAGTGCAGGAAGAAATAATGAAGTGTGTTTCACTGTCAGCACCTGGACCACATGCGTTTATCATTGTGTTGAGCGTGGGAAGATTCACGCAAGAGGAGAAAGACACTTTAGACATGATGAAGATGATCTTTGGCTCAAAAGCAGCAGATTTCTGCATTGTTCTTTTCACTAGAGGAGACAACTTGAACAAACTAACAATAGAAGAATATGTAGAGAAAAATGATGAACTCAAGAAACTGATCAGTGACTGTGGAAACAGATTCCTGGCTTTTAACAACACAGAAACAGAAGATCAGACACAAGTTACTAAGCTGTTTGATATGATAGAAGAGATGAATCAAAGTCGATATTTCACTAATGAGATGTTTGAGGAGGCAGCGATCTCCATCAAAGAGAGAATGAAAATGATAAATGAGAATGAAAGACAAAATCTGGATCAAATTGAAGAATTAGCAGCCAAATATGACATTGAAGTCAAAAGCTTGAGAAAGAGACTGGAAGAGAAGAAACAAAAGATAGATGAGACAAGAGAGAGACTGAAGAACAAGTTTAGAGAACAAGAGGAAACACTCAGGAAAGAGTTTGAGGAGAAAGAAAAATCAGATCAGAAGAAACGAGAGACAGAGGATCAGAAACAATCAGAAGAGGAGAAACAGCAAAGAGCTGAATATGATCAAAGAATAGAGGAGATGAAGAGAGAGATTGAAGACCAGACAGAACAGTATGAAAAACACCAAGAAGAAAGAGAAGGAGATAGAATGAGGGAACAAGAATATAAACGAGTTCAAGAAAAGATGAAAAATGATCATGAACGTATTATAGCAGAATTACAGATGAAACAGGAGGAGGAAATAAAAAAGAGAGATTCAGAGGAACAAGAAAAGAAAGAGAGAGAAGAATGGAAGAGAAAAATAAAAGAAGCTGAAAATGACACAGATACTCAAGAAGAAATTAAACAACAGATGAGAGAATGGGAGGAAGAGAAGAAACGACAGATGAGTGAACGAGAGGTAGAGGAAAAAGAGAGAAAAGAGAGACACAAGAAACAGCTGAGAGAAAAACAAGAAGAACTGGAGAACAAGAGAAAAAGATTTGCAATTGATAAAGAAGAAGAAGAACAGATGATAGAGGTTGAGAGAGAGAAACAGAGAACAGAGAGAGAACAGAAAGAGAAAGAATATGAAGAAAAGATAAATGAAATGAAAAGACATTATGAGCAGCTGGAACGAGAGAGAAAAGAAGAGTGGAGGAGAAGAAAACGAGAGGATGAAGAGAGACGAGTGGAGAAGAGAAAGAGATGGGAGAAAATGATAGAAGATCTGAAACAAGAGCAAGAGAAGGAGATCAAAAGAAGAGAAAGAGAGGAGAGAGAAATAATAGACAGAGAAGAAAAAGAGTGGTATGAAATCAAACAGAAACATGAAGAGGAAATAGAGAAGATGAAGAAGAAACATGAAGATGAAGCCAGAAAACAAGAAAAAGAATTGAACGATTTAAAAAAGAGAGCAGATCAGCAGGTTCAGGAGCTCAAGGAGAAGATATCCCTAACCCATGAAGTGAAAAGTCTAGAAAAGAAACTACAAAATAAACGATGTCTTGTCATGTGAAACGTTTTTAAATATTATTGATGAGCCAGATAGCTGGCACTTTTTCTTTCTAGCATAAGTGAGCTACAGATAGTTTAGCACATCCAGGTAAGAGTTCAGGAATGATTGTATTAGAAGCAGAACTTAAATACACAAACAGGATCCTGATATAAGACCAATGTTAATAGCAGTAAATAAAACTGATATCAGCTATTCATAAACTGTAAAATCTCTCATAGTAGATAAAGCTGAGATGCAGAATCTAAAGATTCCCAATAGCAACCTGTGTGTGTGTAGCTTTAAGAGCAACCAGACAATGGGCCTCATTTACTAAATGAACGTGTGGCAAAGTGGTCTTTTTGCAGCAATATTCAACACTCAAGAGATATACAATAGACTACGCCACCCTGGGACTATACCAGGGAATCACAGTTCACTTAAAATGTTATAAGGAACCCAGGTTCATTCCACTGAATAAAATGAGCAAGAGACGTGGGTAGCAAAATAGAGTTTGTTTATTAGTACAAAAATTTAAAATGCAGGAATAATAGTCACCCAGCCAATTACTAAGCTGGAAATCACAATCCACAATAAGGATTCACATTTACTTCGGAGCTGTAGCCTATTGGCATCAAATGGGCTAAGAGAGGGAGCAAAAGAGGAGAATCACACTAAGTGCACACACACACACACACACTCACTCCAATACCCGTGATTTTATCAGTGGTGCTCACACAGCATAACACAGCACACGGTGAAGGAAAGCCTCACTGCCGTCGGACACACAGCTCCTGTAATTGTAATACAAAACAGAATAAATCAAATCAATAGAAATTAATCAATAAAAACTTATTAAATGCAGGGGAGCAAAAGAAACCCTTCCAAACATAAAGAAAAGAAATAAATTCTAGCTTAAACAGCTAGATAATACCACAAAAGGAAAAGGAAAATAAATTTAAAGACAACAATGTCCAAGAGAAAATCTCAGCATTCTGAACCGGTCCAAAATGAGAAACACCACAAAGGGAAAATGAAGAAATAAATATCTGAATGAGCGCGGCCCTTGAACTCGTTATTTCCCAACGTACGAGGAAAAGATCTTTAAGAATACAGTCACAGTAGGAGCAGGTTTTAACCAACAACTCCAAAATCGGGCCGCGCTAAATCACCCAGGACAAAATGATGAAAACACACAACAAAAATATACAGAAAAGAAACGAAAGCAAATCCAGCAGGAACAAAACAGCAGCGTGCTTCTATATGTAGTAGGGAAATGCAGCACGCACAGTCTTAGCCCCTAACAGATAAGAAGACGATTAGTAAACTAGTTATAGTTTATGAACAGCAATCGGAAATATAAACACACACATACCAAATAACGCAGCCGTTTGCCACACCAGAAAGCAGAGCTGACGTCAGTATCCACGGGATAGAAATGAAGAAGTAGATGCCCAAACAGCATATATTGGATGTCCCCACTCAAACGGGTAAACACACGGGAATGCTGCGGTAAAGATAAACATAGCTGACCCCCACACCACATCACCTAAAACCTCTGGCAATATACTAAATCTTACGTACCTGGGACTAGGCAGTGTAACGAGCCAGACCGCACGTAACGGTTGTTTACAATAGACTCTCCAGTGTACGCAAAGCCCCACAAAATGACACAAGCGGTGTTAAAATGCCCAAACGGCTGTGTTTTAAAACCACAGACCTCTGTTGAATGCCGGTAAACAGGAAGAGCGCAGGCACAGAACAGATGACGCACATCCGGCCCGCACCAAACAGCCATTTATACACACCTCCCTGCGGGAAGATAGGCTACCAATAACATGACGTCACTACAGGGAGGATCTGACTAATCTGCCACAATCGTACAACAGAAAATTGGGCGTACAGTCGTTTAAGCGCAAAACTTGAAATTTATCAATATGAACGTGAGCGGAGGCTATGATCAAATCTCACGACTGGTCTCAGCTCGTGTACACAAGTTTTTGAGTTACATGTACTTGAGCGCAGCATAGTAAATATGGTGGAGAATTGTAGAACTACAGCATTTTGTTAATTTTTTATTTTTATCTGACCGCCAAACGAAGCTCACTATTAATCGATTGTTAACCAGTAAGATTAGAATGTCTTTTTTTTTAATGGCTTTAGCTTTATATGCGAGAATAGCAGCGTAAACAAGACTATGAGGATTCAATTGCGCTTCTGTGAAAGGAGAAAAACAGAAATTAAGTCTATAAAATGAATAAAATAAATAAGATCACACAAAATATATAATACGCTATAATTAACAGATTAACAAAAGAAAAAACACTGTGCAACAAGTATAGGCTACGCTCGTTTTATGACACTCAATGCTTTTTTTTCCGTTTCTTTATATCTTTATTTGATTTAATCCATCTGATCGCACAGGCGCCTCACGCACACACACACAACATTAGTTCTAGTGTTGCCTGATACATTTCAGTCATTCATCATCAAACTAAAATGCAGTCAACCAAATATAAAATTTTAAAAGGTCCGCTGTAAAATCAGCGTGCAGCGCCCAAACAAATATTTTTGCGCATGTGAAGAATTTTACACGGATATTAGAACATGAGTGAAGTATAAAGACATTAGGCTACATAACGAATAATAGTTATGCAAACAAATGTAACAAATATGGCAAAAATGGAAACATTTGGATTCCTGTGGTAGGCCTATGAGACAGGCTTGTGAGCCCAATGCCATTTCAGTTTTTCTTGACATTTGTATGCTGTTTATAATGAATGCCACTATAGCCTAATTTATGTTTTATTTAAGTAATAGAAGCCAATATGTTAAATTTAAAAACCAGAACTCGGAATGTAAAACTGTTGTATGCGGAATTCCCCAGGGTTCTGTAATTGACCCTAAACTTTTTATATGATTTATTAATATTTGAGGCTTCCAAAGGCATTAATTATTTGTTGTTTGCTGATGACACATCTGTGTTCAAGAACAGGACAGATTTAAATGAATTAGTGGCCATTATTGAAAGGGAAATAACAGAATTAAAGAAATGATTTGATTATAATAAAATGTTTTTAAATTGGAATAAGACAAATTATATGGTTTTTGGAAATAAGGGAAAATATGAATGTGCTAATTTAGTTATTCAGGATGTAAATATTGAATGTGTTTCAGAAATTAAATTTTTGGGGGTTATCCTAGATAGCAAACTTAGCTGGAAGCCTCATATCGATCATATCAAAGGTAAAGTTAGTAGAAATATTGGTATTCTTTATAACGTTAAACACATAATGGATGAAGCTTCATTACAGATTCTATACTCAACCTTAATTGTTCCATATTTAACATACTGTACCGAAGTGTGGGGTAATGCATGCACCAGTTATACAGAAAGTCTGTTCTTACTTCAGAAGAAAGCAATAAGAATTGTGACTCACAAAGGTTTACGAGACCAGTTGTTTTCTGCCACCAGATTTATCAACGTGTGATCATTCGTACGATGAGATTGGCGGCATACAAATGTTTCATGAACCACACGTGAACTTACGTTGATTTGTGCGCAAGGCTCTGCAGTCGTTTCTACGATTTATAAATAAGGCCCACTGTGTTCTGTTTTTCTTTCTTTTATTTATTTATTTATTTTTAATCATTTAATCATATATTCATTTTACATTTAATTATTCCATTTAATGACATAATCATTTATTATACATTTTAACCATTTAATCATTTATTATTTTCCTTGCTTTTTTAGTGCTTGCTTATGATTGTGTGGTTTCAAGTGATATTTGTCCTCATGAGTTAGAGATCAGAGAATGAAACATGCAACTAAGATTATTCAATAAACCCTGCTCTTTTTACTCCTGCTTTCTACTATTTAACAGCTTCCCCTGTCTGTCTCTTGGGTTTATGATGGTTTCAAGTACAGCTAGGTTTTGGGTATCAGACAAAACAGATATATCACACTGATCGTAATGATACTTATTAATAATAACTATCAGTTTTCAGAGCTTTTTAAAGGAAGCTTTAAGTTACTTTAGATGTGGTTTTTATTGATTATTTGTAACATGATCATATGAACAGTTTATTGAAATTATGCTGTATTTTTTGGTAACTTTTCTGGTGACTAAAAAAAAAAAATAAATTAAATTCCTTATTTATACAGATGATGTGATGCTGTTAGTCCTTTTTTTGTGAGATTCTGAATAATAACCAAATACATTTTACAAACCGCTTTACAATATATAGCCTACATATTTTTCCAGTTATCATGTAATTTATTAAGAACTATTAATCATTGAAATATTCCTCACAAAACAAGCTTCTCCTGCATGAGCACCGCTGTCATAAATGCTACATTTAATACTATTTACTTTCTACATTGTAGAAAGTCATTTTTAATGAATTAAACTGTTAAATCCCATAATTCAACTTTTACAAACAAGGCTACGGATAAGCTACTCTACAAGTTAATTGAGAGTTATACTCTAAAATTGTCTTTTTTTCACTGTTTTTCACATGTTGTTCCCGTAGGATTTTTTTTTTGCAAATAAATTTCCATTCAAAAAATGTTGTGATGCTCCATACAGAAGCAACTCCAGTCAAAATCTAAATATTTTAACATGTTCTAACCAGACACTATGCATCCAGTTTCAAGCATAAAGCAAATATAAGTATGTCCACAGCAAGGGCAAGTTCAAGCTCAAACCGGTGCCCAACGTTTGATACGGTTTCCGGTAATTAGGAACCACAGTTTCCACAAATCCCTTCACTTGATTTGGATGTTCTCTTTTATTCCAGAAGGCAAGGGCAGTGACTGTAACATCGAGTGTATTTTGCAGTATTAAACACGTATTTATACCAATTTCATCAGGCTCCTAAAATTCTTCAAAAACAACACAAATAATGGTGTGTTCAATGCACCACCGTTTCTGTTAAAAAAAAAAAACCGTTTTGCACCATTTTGTCGGGGCTGAAACAGCCTTGTGCATTTACTTCCTGTCGCGCACTCATGCTCTCAAGTGGCCAAGACCACAAGTGTGGGTATTTGGACAAGGCAACTGAAAGTGTTTTTTGATCCGGAGCAGTATTTGGTGCGTTTTGATAAGCTACCGTTATTCTCGCATGGCCCTCATGGCGTCACCACTAGTTTCCTTCCTCATTCAGTCAGAACACATTTGCTGTGTCTTCTGAGGTAAGTCGAGCAGTTTAGATATTTACACATCCTTTAAAAACACTTTACACTGTTTTTTTAATTAACATTTTACAAGGTTATTTATAAATTGTTTTCATCAGATAAAACATATGCACCTGTTCTGGCATCTGCAGACTGATTTAGTTCAACAGGAAAGCAATGTCAGAGAGAATACTAAAGTCATGCGACAAATGAAGCAGAAAAAACTCTCAGTTGTAACAAACATACTATTTTTATTTTTTTTAAATAGAGATGTTTTGTCTTCATTTGATTCATTCAAACGGTTGATTCATTCAGGAATGAAGTAAATAACTCTTTACGAATGGGTCTTTGAATCATTGGTCCACGCGATTCTTTAAAATGCGGATACATTCAGAAACTCAATACCGCTTTAAAGGTAATATGTTCTCTGCAAAATTCAGCAAAATCATAATCAAGATATATAACTATCAAATTATTTACTGAACTGTTGTATAAAATCACATTTAAACTTACGATGACAAAATCAGCACTCGCGTAATACTTCTCTCCCTGCTAGCCTGATATCGTATGATATAAATATGAGACAAAAACTCATACAGGGACATGTTTTGCCCTAATGTCTTGAATTTTAGGGCATAACTGCATTTATGGAGTTGTTGCCCTGCATCATATTTGTCAACAGTCAATTGTATGAAATGTAAGATGATGTAAAGGTCTGGGGCCAGGGCCAGTGCTTTTACTGCATTAAAATATATTAATTGCGTTATTTTTCATAACTAAGTAAGTTAACACGTTAAACTGACAGCCCTAATAAAAATGCATCAAAATAATAAAAAAATATATGTGATCTTAGACCACAAAACCATAAGGGTCAGTTTTTCGAAATTGAGATTTATACATAAACTGAAAACAGAATAAATAATCTTTCCATTGATGTATCGTTTGTTATGATAGGACAATATTTGGCCGATATATATGGGATGATATTAGACTCAAAATGATTAATAGATGCATGCACAATTATCCATGTACTGCATAGATTTTATACATGTATCTTACTAATCACAAACAAATACCTTTCAATTTGAGTCTGTGGAATTCAGGATTAAATTATTGTGCAGCGATTTTTACAAATACAGACATGTTTACGAATAAAAAATGTTCTCTTCTGCATTAATATATCATAAATTGCTAATGCAAAAAGGAATCCAAGCATATGTGGATCAGGTGACATGCATGCATTAATTGACGTGTAGTTTGAGTCAATCTTGTTCAGTTCATTTGGATTTTGAGACTTTATTTTCGCAGTTTACAGCATTTCACGTCCCCCCCACAACCACACACAACTACCAACGAACAAGGCCCGGTGCAATTCATTAACGTGTCCACAATTTAAAAAATTCGCAAATGTGCGTCACTACACTGAAACAAATGCTTTTCAACCGGTGTCTGCAGAATTAAGAATTACATTCATGTAAAGCATTGTGTTCAAATAGAGACATTTGTGAATACAAATGTTATAGTTTGTATTAAAATATCATAATTTGTGCATGTAGCGATTAAAATGTGCATTTGAGGATCAGGCGACACATGTGCATTCATTCATGTATCTTCTGAGTCGATTCTAATTGATTAATTTGAATTTTGAGACTTTCGTTCCGCCCATTTAGCCCAATCCACACACACACACACACACACACACACACAGCTCACGATCCACACGCAGCTGAGCCACAGAAAATCAGCGACCACTAGATAGCACTAGCCCCAGTCACATGTGCGCATTCCATTGTGTACTGTTTTATGAATGTTACGTGTTTTTTTTGTTTCTTTTTAGTTTGGCTATTCTCCTCTGCCCGTAGAAATGCAATAAAGATATTTTATTGAACAGCCGCAATTATACAAAGCTACGAGAATAATTGTTGTGCACAAATGAAAAAAAATAATGACTTTATTCAACAATTTGTCTCCTCCGCATTAGGGCTGAACGATTTTGGAAAATAATCTGATTGCGGTTTTTACCAATATTACGATTGCGATTTAATATGCTTTTTTTTTAAAAAAAGCTCTTTATGTTATGTATTATTCAAAGATAAGCTAAAAATCACTGTATAGTATGACCAACACAATATTAGATAGATTAAAATGTGAAAAGAACGGGAAATGTTCTTTTCTGTAGGCCAGGCCTATGTTACAATTAAATTAGGTGATGCATGAATTGATGAATGACATTTTATTAAACAACTACAATCACAGTATATTGACTGATTTGTTGAACTTCCAACCTTGTAAGCAATTAATAATTATTACAACATAAAGCATCGACAAATAAGCCTGGTGTAAACATGAATATACAAATCACACAAACTAAAGTAGATTGCAGAAATATAAAAGCAAATCTGTTGCTTTAACACACTACTTTAGGTAATTCAAAGTCACTGTAATAAACATATGTAAACATGTGGACTGCACTTTTTAAACACTGTCTGTTAACTTTAGACCAGTGGTTCTCGCCCCACAGGGTGAAAACTCCTGGTCTATGTGACACTTTCATGTAAGCAGAATATCGCTGTGAAGAGATCACTAAACTCATATGTTTTCATATCATCATCAGCGCTTGTTACGCCATCAGTGAGCGCGCACGGGGTTGCCAGATTGTACAAATTAAATAAAACACTGGGAAGAAAGTGTATCCTTAAAGTAGAAAACTTCTGTTTGGGGGCTTAAAGCTCTTCACATCTGGCAACCACAGGCATTAGAGCTAGTGAAGACTTGTTAGCAATGCAAGATAATGCAAATGCCAAATTAAAAACACGTTTCAGGATTAATAAAGAGCCGGCCAATATCATGAGAATGGTGGATATCGTTATCGAGATTAAAATACGATTAATCGTGCAGCCCTATTTCTGCATTTAGCTTTTGAATGACCAGCACCTGCCTGGGTCTGTGCGACATCATCTATGGCTTTTCTCTTCCCTTTCAAAAACCAATCCATCTCCCATTCTATGTACGGTTTAATTACTTTTCTTGCTGCTGATGGCCCGAGCGCCCCACATTTTGAGAACCACTGCTTTAGAAAGTGTTTAAGTAAATAAATAAGAATATATATATATTACCTTATTATATATATATTATTTTAAGGTCGAAGTCGTCAGTGTAATGCACCATAACACTGTTACTGCTTGAGTAATTTCATTATGCCGTTTTAAAGTATGTTCATATTATATACACTTTCAAACATTTCCGAGTGTAGCGTGTCAGGGTTGCCAAGTTTTCACAACAAAACCTGCCCAATTGCTATTCAAAACTAGCGCAATCGTGTTTCGAGGGGGGGTATTCCAGGTGGTAAAATACATGTTTTATGGAGGGGTTCCTCAAAACACGGACTTGGCAACACTGTAGTGTGAACAACTTGATGCTTCCTCTGAAGACTGCTTAGATGTGTTTGACTTGAAGCAGCGCTGATTAGATCGATCGGTGCGTGTCATCAAAGTACTGTGAGAGCTATAAGAGAGCGACGTCTCTTTATACTTTCTCTCGCCGTACCTGATGTCATACACCGATCGATCTTCAATTCCAGTCGAACACACCTCTTTACTCTCGCGTGTCACATGACCGAGCGTAATCGCAGCCTCTGCGATTGAAAAATTTTGTTTTTTTCATATCGCAATATTATCGCGAATGCAATTAATCGTTCAGCCCTACTCCGCATCATCGTGGTGCCATTTTGGAGAATATCTCAGCTGCGTCATTCTGATACGCTGTTTCTGTTCAGATCAAATCACAACAACGTAGCACAAAACAGCATAACAAAACAGCATAGATATTCTCCAAAATGGCACCAAAATGATGCGGAGGAGACAGACTGTTGAATAAAGTCTTTTTTTTTTTTCGCACAAAAAGTATTCTCGTAGCTTCGTATAATTGAACCACTGATGTCACGTGGATTAATTCACAGATCTCGCTACGTTTATGGACTTGGGAACATTTCAGTTGCATTGCTGTCTATGCAGGGTCAGACAGCTCCAGAATCCACCAAAAAAAAATCTTAATTTGTGTTGCGAAGATGAACGAAGGTCTTACGGGTTTGAAACAACACGAGGGTGAGTAATTAATGACAGAATTTTAATTTTGGGGTGAACTAACCCTTTAACAGCATTTGGAAACCAGGTTGTATTGGAAATTAGGCTAATTCAAGACCCTGTACACTTTGGAAAAAGTGTTGCAAGATTGAAAAACAGCATAAAGATTATGATCTATTACACTCAGGAGACTGAAAGGAACAGATCATTGTCTTCACACGCACAACCCACACCATCGACATTTCAACCCGTCTTATCCTCATTACACATCAGCTCAGAGTCCTCATCCAACCTTTTTGCAGATACTGCAAGACCATAATCATTATGAAAGCCTGTGAATAGCTTACATTGTTACAGTATTTATGTTGAAATATTTTTAAGTAAGTTGTTTTTTTTCCCTCATTTCTTTACTGTTGCACTTATTTGAATGTACAGTACCAGTCAAAAGTGTGGACACACTTTCCCATTATCTTGGATGTGTACTTGTGTCCAAACAGTTTGACTGGTACTGTATGTAACTTATTAAAGGTTGTATGTTGCAGTGTTAAGTAGAAGCACTGTTTGGGAGTTGCATGGTAATGCGCAGGTTTTTTTTACTGAATGTATACAGTATTTTTTTTTTTTTCAACAAATTTTTTAAACCCAAATCACAAAACAGGCTGTGTATACATTTTTCGCAGCCATTACATCACCAGTGTGATAGTGTCTTGAGAGGCTGTGAATTGCTTAAATTATGTATTAGTTTAGATTTTTCTTACAACATGCATTTACATTTTGTTGTATTTTTTTACATTTTGCCACTATTGCCTTAGTAAACATGTGAATATATTGAACAATATAACTTTTATTAAAGGCTATATTGACATTGAAGTGTTAAGTAGGTTTTTTACTGTTCAATATACTGTATTTTTTCAATAAATGTTTAAAACCCAAATTACAAAAACAGCCTGTCTGTACTCTGTACATTTTTGAAAGCCATACATCACAAGTGTGATAGTGTCTTGTTAAATAGATTCAGTTGTTACAGTATTTGTTTACATTTTTGTACAACATGTCGATTGTTTTATTTTTTTCATTCCTGCATAGTTGGTCTTGTAAAAAAAACAAAAAACAAGACATTAAGGACTGATATGTAGAATCAATAACTGAAGCACATAAATGATTTTTATTGAGATTACAACTTTTAACAACAGAAGGCAATGCAGTACACCCATACACAACAAAAATGTATGCATTTCCAGTCAGTAACTTAGAATACTTCCATTATAATTCTTATTAAATTATTATTTAATTATTTCTACTTTTATAAATGTGTTGCACTTGCCAAGAAATGCTACCTGCCGGTGAGACAAAACAGTCCTGCAAAGATTTTATTGCATTTTTGCTGGTACAGTTGCATTGCAGTGTGTTCTATGCTCCGCCGGCAGAAAAGCCCCCATCCTATGATTTCTCCAGACTCCATCAACCATGTTGTGGTCAGCATTCTCCCAGCCTTTAAAGGCTGGAGGTGTATATGCCTCTGACCTGTGGTCACAGAGGAAGCTGTGGATGCACAGGGAGGTCATTGTTATTTTCACCACCTTGTCTGGCTCCAAGCATTTGGTCGACCTGAAAACTCTCAACCTGTTGGCAGGAATGCCAAATGCATTCTCTACCACTTGTCGTGCCCTAGAGAGATGGTAGTTGGTGACTCTTATCTGCCTGAATGGACAGGGCTTCATGAGGTCATGCCTTAAGGGATATGCCTCATAACCCACAAACATGTTGCCAGAGCTGGGCAAAAGCTCAGGTGGAGGAAAGTTCAGTAGGCCCTGGTCCATTGCTTTGCGCAGGTCAGAGTGTGCAAACAGTCCAGCATCTGAAACCCTACCTTGGGTACCCACACTTGCATAGATGAACTTGTAGTTCGCATCTACTGCAGCCATCATTAGTACAGAGAACCTGCCCTTGTAATTGTGGTAAAGACTGCCACTTTTTGTTGGAGGCTGTATGTGAATGTGCTTGCCATCAAGTGCCCCAAGGCAATGTGGAAACTGCCATTTCCTTTCAAAGTCCTGGGCTATTATCCACCATTCTGCCTCCGTTGATTATGTCTACAGCAATAGGAAAGAAAAAAAAACATCCGAAAATCATCATTAGAATGCCTTTACAAGTCACAAGTACAACAAAATTGGATAACCCATCCTTTTGTGTTGCAAAAAGCATAGTGCTAAAAACATAAAATAAGGTATAAATAAAAAATATAAAAAAGTATAGGCATACAGATAAAAAAAGGATGAAGTAATAAATAAAAGTATGTACTGTACATAAAAATATAAATAGAATTCAACAATGTCATTGTTTCTAATAATACTTTATAGTCAAATAATATTTCCAAGGTAATTCTACTGTTGATATGTTCATATCAAAATGTAGTTGTATAGTGGATATCTGAAATCGCATTTTTCACAGCTTGTCATAACAGCCTACCTTCAGGAAGTCTTCCTTCTTAACCTGGTACAGAGCGTCACAGGTCTCCACAACTATCTGTGAGATGGTGCTGGTCCCAAGCCTGTACTAGAGGGACTTGAATGTTTCACCTGCATGAGACAAAAATAACAAATACAAAACATACAGAGACAGACTTTAAAATGAATGTGACTTTGACATAGAAGTCACACCAACCTGTTGGCAAGAACTGCAAGGTCAAAGACAGACACTCTGTGGGTGGTATTGCCCATCTCATCTTGGTGTGCTGCTTATTAATGAGGTGTTGGACTTTCCCCGATATACTGAGCTGCAAAAAGAAGATTACCTGATTATTTGCAAAGTAATTGTATTAATAAATTATGAATATAGAGATTTTTAGAAAAAGTCAAAATTCTTCAGATTCTAGCCTTCCAAATGTGTTCCTGGTCACTTAAGACCCTACAAAAATATATATTTATCACAAATGTCTGATATTGACCAGACAACCAATCAGATAATCAGGAAAATAAATCAGAGTAATTGAAAAATAATAATAAATATTACCAAAACGAAATTATTTCATTACAGCTAAATATATAAAAAAGTGTGCTTTTGGCTTCCTGGCTAAAGCCTGGGTAAGGCAACAGGGCAGACATTAAACAACAGTATCAAATGCACAGTGAAATGTGGGTCCACTTGTGCAGCCCACAATGGTTGAGGAAAACATTAAAACATACAAAACACAATATGCCTTTTGCATTATGAGAACAAAGGCATATTGTGTAGTTTGGGCCTATTGGCTGAACGTGTAGTAACTTTTTGAGGCATTACTTAGACAAAAGGAGATAACTTTGAACTAGCCTTTTATAATGCTTTACCCTGCAGCCTTCTTTCAGATGAGTTTCTACATCATCAAGTCATTCTTGAGGGTCTGCAACCTGGGTGACAGTTTACCACTTTCCAGGCAAAGTAAAATCTTTTGAGTGAATTCAAAAGTGTTGGTCAGTGCTTTGGGATAATTGAGGTGTAGTGCATAGATAAGTCCAAAGATTACCAAGAAGGCATTGCCAATTCTGGGGAGGCTGACCACGGCCTCACTTTCAATGATGACAGAGATTCTCACAGGGTGGTAGTGAACTGGACTTGTGTCATGGTCACTGATGACAAGTAAGGAGGCCTACTGCAACACCATCAAGCTCTGGCTCAGACTCATCCTGAATGAAAAAGAGACACTACTCACAAACTAACACATGGAAAAGAACAGCTGACATAATTTATCTTTCTTTAACCAAGTCCCATTGAAATCCAATACCTCTTTTACAAGGGAGACCTGGGTCTCATTCTAAGAGGTGAAAAACATAAGATCCATGTTCTGCACACTAGGGGTTGAACGACTTCAGATTTTTTGAAGTCGACTGTTATGACATCAAAGTCGAGTCGACGTTAACTAGTCACTCACATCATTCATAAAAACACAAGAAATGGGACTGCTTTGCAACATGCCCTAATTTGCAATTTATTAGCAGAAAATGATACAGATGCTGAGACAGTTCATAATATGCTGCAACTTAACAGTAACAATGCAACAATAACTCCCGTTTTAGTGCAACAATTTTTAGTGATGCATTATATTGGCATAACAATGCCATTTATGCAAGATAGGCTGTAAGCCCTCTCACTGTCACAGTCCTGCTCATTCACAGTTTTTACTTTTCGATCATGGTTTGCATGTTTAGTATAGTATCTAATTGACCGTTCGCAAAGACCCTCCCCCTTTAGTTACTGTTGCTAAGTCCAACACAGTGAAATATACATCGCGGAGCAGAGAGGACACTGACAACGTGCTGACAGACAGGACAGAGCAGGTTACTTTTAATATGAAACAAAGTCTCAACTTTCATATTTGGTCATTTTATAAAAAAATATATACAATAAATACCGTTTTGTGGCTCTTTAATGTGTTTGGCAGATCACTGTAGAGCCTCAGTTAAAGCTGCTCGTGAACCAATCATCTCTTCCTTCTAGTTAATTAATAGCATCAAATAAACATGAATGAACATAAGAAGGAGTGTCGTTTTATCTGCGGAAAGACATCAGTACACGCCGGTATTCAAGTTCAAAACGTTAATGTACTAACTCTCCTGACTGCTTTGTCGGACAGAAATGGCGGATTATGATTGGTCAGATCGCCTGTCAATCAAACTCCCTGCGAAGAGTAAATTGACTGCTGTCAAGATGATTTGCGTAGGGGAAATGTGGTCTCCATCATCTTTGTAATGAGGGGCAGGTTCTTCTCAGTCTTCTTGACTTCCTCAACAATGGTCTGCCTCAACTGCTCAAGGCTTGAAGGATCCTTTCCTTGGGGAAAGTTGGGTAGTAAGTTTAATTCTGCTCGCTTGGGTCTTTTAATGTTGGAATGTGAAGTATCATTTTCAGGATTACTTCTACTTCTCTTTCCAGCATTAACAGTGACCTCCTGACATCCAGCCTGTCTCATCTTGCTCCTATAGTTGCCCATCTTAAACTTGATGCTGTTTTTCCACCCATTCCAGCCAGCCTCAGATCCTGATTCCCTTAAGCAGGGATGTTTGGCTACAAGACAGTACCTCATTTTCAATGAAATGAGAGCCATTGGAGCATGAAACATATTGACCATATGTAGTATTTGTTTCAGTAATGTTGTTAAGAATGTCTATGTTTTTAAACAACTCTTGAATCATTGAAAGGATAGGAACATACATGCTGGTATGTCCAGGTTGCTCCAACTGATACTCCACTGGCATTACATAAGGATAGTTGTGCTCAATAAAGGTTTTTCTGCGCTTGGATGAACTCAACTCAGCACCTTTAGAGGTTGATGTAGCCAAAACATTGCAGTCCATGACAGCGGCAACAACTTCACTCAGTGTAGGTTCTGCAATACTGTGACCATTTCTTTGCAGTATGTCATTAACTGCCTGGGCATTCTTCATGCAAATCACTAGTTACCTCAGAAATACTGGCTTGAATATTATGGGGATCCTCACTAACAATATCACTAACAATATCAGTTTGAAAGTCTGATGCAACACCTGCTTGGTGTTCTCTACTTTTATGAGAATTGAATGAGGAGTACACATTTGTTTTATAGCTACAATCCTTATATGGGCACGTCACCGTTTAATGATTTTTCAAATGCTTTCTGAGATGACTGAAAACGGCTGATTCAGAAAAGGTTTGCTGAAATATGCATAAAGGGCATTTAAATATCACAGGCCCCTGAAACTGTTCTGTACAACTGCTAGGTTGTGCTATATGATATCTTGACAAATGAGTACTCAGTGCATTAAGTGTCTGAAATGTACAAATGCAATCAGTGTACAACCATGGAAGAGGGCTAATTCTGGAATAGTGGCTGTGCTGCAGCCTGTAGTGTCTAAATAACTGTATTCTGGAGGTGAAAGAAGCTGCGCACAACTTACACTTCCAGATCATTTTGGAACCAGCAACCTAAAAGGCGAAGAAAAAAATGACAAAGTTCAGACCACCAAAATTGTTTTTAATTTTAAAACAGAATTGCTTATACTTAATAAATATAACTACAAGTTAATTACTATTATCTTACCAAAACATGATTATGGAATACAGATAACACTGCTTTAAAATGACGACATGTTTTCCTCAAAACAATCAGTTTTATATAACGTCTATAGATGTAAAACAGCATAATTAAACTTTTTTTACAGCGTAAGTTTTTAACATGTTTTTAAGACAAATCTTGAATTAATTTTTGGACTCATTTTTAGACCAATCCTTTCTTTTTTGCAAGCAAATACAAAGTTAAGTAAAATATGGGTTGCACTTTATTTTACAGTACGTGTACTTACATGTACTTATAGTGTACTTACAGTGTATTTATCTAAAAGAAAGTTCCGGTAATACAAGGTAACTACATGGGGTAGGGTTAGGTTTAGGGGTAGGTTCAGGGTTAGTACCTAGTTATTACATAGTTATTGTAATTACAATAAAAAGTACAAACCACTTAAATCATTAAAAAATATACAAAATATCACAACACCAAAATATGATCTAGGCAGGGCCAAAGGTTAAATATCAATTAGGAAGATGGTATTTATGAACAGAACACATTCATGAATTGTTGACTTAAATACAGCAAAAAGCTTTATTTTGTTCAAACAGGCAAGTCGAATAAACAATGATATGTGGGAGTGCATCTGATTTAAGGTCACCACACTAAAACATTGTCTGAGAAAAAACAACAATTTAAGTTGGTATTTAGAGGGGTAAGGGGGGGAGGGGGAGGGGTGATTGATAGAATAATTCACATTCATTGGATTACCTGGTATCTTTATCACGTCTCCAGTTTTCTTTCTTAACTCTGTATTAACTTCTTGAAACTGGAACAGAGAGATGCAAATGCATGAACTGATCTGAAACTGGACAATTAAAAGCATTCAAAGACTGTCAAATTATAAATACTTCCATTTTTATACTTTCCCTGTTAATGATCTTTTCATTTGATCACCAAAGTGTCTAGCTACTAAAGGCATCAAGCTAAATTAACATTAATGTAAAGAAAAGTAGCAGCACTGGAACTTTACTGCATGGTTAATTAACAATAATGCAATTTCTACAAACTAAAGCCTTACTGGTAAGGGTTTTTAGTGTATTAATATTTGTCATGAAAAGCAGCTTAACCGACACAGCACAAAATGGCGGCCCCTCGTGTTCAGTTAACAGCAATCTCCGTGTCTCAGTTTGCTCCACAGAATTTAAAACGAGCGTCCCAAGAAGCTACAGAGAACGCAAACTTGCTGTGTCAGTGTAGGAACTGTAGTTAAACTGTAGTTATGCTCGTTCACGCTCTTTTAATATGATAATGGACCTTATCATATTGAAAGTTTCCATCAACAAAAAAAATCGAACTATTGCATACGAGGTGTCTGTTAGTGGTTAAACTAACGTCTAATTTTCTAACACCACCTTTAAGCGGGGAATGAGCGCGTGATTCCTAGATCTATCCGTCGTCAAATTATTCAGTGAGTCTGGTAATGTTAATACAAGACTCCCGTGATTATCCAGTGAAGGTATACGCTCTCTGAGACAAACACATCAACAAATGTATAAAAATAAGTAAAAGTGAATAAATATTAACACTAAAAACTTACAGTAAGTCAAATGATGCTGACTGCTGCCGCGTAGGTAGTAACTTTCTGCAGGCCTTCTGTTGTTGCTTGCTTCCCGACACCCGCGTACAAACTGTTCTTTGGGTTTAGGATAGCAATCAGCGTAGTATGTGCAATGCATTAGTGCCGCCTTCTTCTTCGGATGTTGAATCAGACTAATTCAGAATAAAAAATAATCCCTGGAGCTGCTCAACACTCAAATAAAAAATATATAGGCTACATTAAACTGATGACAATAAAAATACAATAAATAAATAAAATAAATACATTTTGTCTTCCACTAATGTCTAATGCATTTCAGTTTGCCCCAATTAAATTGTTTTTATAGGCTATGGTTGTAATTTATTTGTTATGATAGATTTTACTTATTTGGTTAAGCACTTTGAGATTTTATTGTATTTTAGCATGTGCAATATAAATTAAGTTTATTTTTAAATAATCTCTATTTGAAACAATAGAAATAACAGGACTTCATTCTTAGCATGTAATTACTTAATTCTATTAAGTTGTATTTAATTTATGTTTTTAAGTTATGCTTACGTATTCACAAAAAAAGTTCCATTTAATCAAAAATATTAGTTAAAATTACTCAAAAAGGAAGACCATGTTACACCAACTTGAAATAATTAAGTTAGTACAACTTTTTCTAAAACTTTGAGTATACACTACTTAATCTATTTAATTAATTTGAACGTTCGGGTTTACAGTGTGCCGTTTCTCCTGATTAGTCCTTCAGCAGTGTGTACGATGTAAGACCTGGGTGTTTGAGCTTGACGAATGCCTTTTGATTTCTCTTTCGGCAGCCACACTCTGTCCTGGCTGCAGTGTGGGTAAGGGTCGTGCACTATAATGCATGTCATAACGGCACTGCTGTCGTCTGTGCCCACCCGCTGCCATGGTCTCTCTGGTCTCATGGTCAGCAAGGGCTCTCTGTGTTCTACCCTATGCTGTGAACATATACATATAAATATCCTGTTCTGTAGTTGTGTCTTTTATACATAGCTGCCCTCTAAATCACCCCTTCACATCCAGTCTCTGATTACCTGGTCCGAACAGCATTTTTCTTGGTGGCTGCAAAACTCCATGTTTCTTTGTGGAGTAAATGCTGCTCGGAATTGCTGTGACAGCAGCCCCCATGTCCAGTTTTCTCCATTCTAACACAGTACTGAGACTGTGAGAGCTGATTTCTGCTCAGCGGATGTTTGGCCGTGCAGGTTAGGTGACCCATGAGATGAGCACGTGCAACGCGCGCTGCACCTACTGCTGCTGGTCCGTGAAACAAACAGGAGGATGGTCACACAAAGTTGCAATGACAAAAACGCTGGAATCAGTCGATTGAGAGGTATGGTAATTTAATGTTTAGTTATATTGTAGTTCCCTCTGAATGTGTAGGAAAACTTCATCCAGCACTAAGTAGCAGCTAAAAGTCGAACTACACTGCACTAGCTAGCTTAGCAGCCTGCAAACTAAGTTAAACATTGAACGTTAGAATACCGCCGGCGCCATCGCACCATGAAAAGCTATTTTCTGGACTGAAGACTGAGGGTGCAGATGTGTGTGTTCAATAAAGCTAATGTTATATTTTTGGCCAACCAGTGTGTGAAATATAGTGTGACAGTCTAGATTTAAGTAACTATAACACAAGAACAAGCTTTGACTTATTAATTTGCTCTGTGATTAAAGGGCTGTTTAAAGACTTTTTTCTCTTGGAGATAAAGAACTTTTTGTTTGTATCAATTAGTTCATCTTCACAGTTCACATATTTTTAGACGTTTAAATAGGCAGAGGCAGAGCAAATTGCATTCAAATGCCACAAATCCTTGAGATGCAACATGTTAATTGTGTTATTAAAAGTGAGTGGTAAAGTGGTAGTTATGTAAAAATAAACCTTTTTTAGATCCTATAAATATGTCTATGTTCATTAGGCACATTGTTGGCACCTCCTTTCTTTTTGACATTTTAATGGAGTCAAAGCTTATTTAAGGGGTTCCAGAGCCCCACGAACACCTGTATTTTGCACACTGATTCTAAGCCAATTTGACAATGATCCTGCTTGACATTTGTAGTTATAGCTATTATTTCAAACTGAATTGACTGACTGATTGATTGACTGATTGATTGAATTACATTTCCCCCAGGGTTAGGGTTAAGACTAGTTATGAAGAGAAGCAGAGATATTCAGAGCTTCTTCCAAAAAAAGAGAAAAGAGTCAGAGCCAGCCACAGCTTCTACCAACTGCAGTGATACGGCTCAGTCAAGTAGTCAGCAGCCTAGGTACAGCAGTGACAGTGAGGTTGAAGAGCAGTCAGCTCCTCTTGCACAGGATGGTAAGTCATGCTTGGATAGTTGGAATTTACCATGTAGGCTTACATTCAAGTTGTTTGTCACTCCAGTTATACAATTACAACTGTCTAAAACATCACTACACAAGAACAATAGTTAAAACAGTTGTAAAAGACAGAAGAACAATAATAAAATGTGCATAATACATAAATACACACACAGAAACACACGTGTGTGTGTATGTATGTATGTACATACGTATGATGTAAAATATATATATAGTTATATGTGTGTGTGTGTGTGTGTGTGTGTGTGGTGTGTGTGTCAGAACCTCCAGCCTATTGATGTCTCAGATTTCTCAGATATCTGCGTATTCCCACAGCTGACCAGCCACACCCAGAGGAGGATCCAGCAGTGTCTGGAGCTCCACCTGCTAAGCATGGTATGTCAACCCAGTCAACAATTTGATCTCACAATGATGTCACTATGAGCTCACAATATTCTCATGGTGCGGTCATAATGTGAGTGTCACAGTGAACTAAAAGTGTAACCACACAGAGCTCTCACTGTGTGCTCATACTTTGTTCACAACATGGGGTCACTGCACAATCACAGTGCACTCATACTGTGGTGGAAATATGAGGTCACATCACACTCACTGTGTGCTCATACTGTGATCACTGTGATGTCACTGCGCACTCACTGTGTGCTCATACTGTGGTCACTGTGATGTCACTGCGCACTCACTGTGTGCTCATACTGTGGTCACTGTGTGCTCATACTGTGATCACTGTGTGCTCATACTGTGGTCACTGTGATGTCACTGCGCACTCACTGTGTGCTCATACTGTGGTCACTGTGTGCTCATACTGTGATCACTGTGTACTCATACTGTGGTCACTGTGATGTCACTGCGCACTCACTGTGTGCTCATACTGTGATCACTGTGTGCTCATACTGTAAGATCACCATATAACACCACTATGCAATAATTGTGTTAGTTCACTGTTATCTAAAATGATTCAGTTAACTCAAACTTTTACACCCACATTCTTTATTTCCATCAATAAAAACAATCAAACAAAAAGTCATTTGGTTTCCTTTTCAGCCTGGTGTTGGCGTTGGACAAAAAAAATTCTACTTGGCGAATACATTCCGCGTCTGGTGTTGTTCTGGTGGTTACTTTTAGCTTCTTCACCTCTATTTCATTTTGTTTGTGAAAAGACCTGACACATTCTAAAAACACAAAGAGCAAGGTGTTAACATTACAATTTCTATAGCAGCATCCAGATGCACAAACCAAAACTTAAAACACTTACTTTTCAAACATGTCAGGAGCACAGGAGGCAACACCTTCTTCCCATCTTTCCCCGTTCTGTTATACAGACAGAGAACATTGTCTGACACTATGCTTTTTAAAGCCTGTCTCACCATCTCACATATATTGGAGCTGCCGTGAGTATGGATGAGATCGTGTACCTGACAAAAACATACATAATATTGTCATGATTAAAATATACCAGGCTTCAACATTTCTTTTACATGGTATCTGCTGCAAAAAAATAAAAAAATAAAACTGTGGCTTTGTTGTAAAAATAAACGCTAAATTTATATAGTAGTACTAACATAAAGCTCTCGATAATTTTTGTCTTCTTCAAGCCTCTGACAGAAGGCTTCAAACGTTTCAAAGCTGGAGCACTGTTGTTGTTTAAAAAGTTCCTCATGGGCATCTTCTTCTGCCCGCTTCATGAGAACAGACTTAACTTTTGCCAAGTCATTCATGATGACAGCTTGTCTCTGTTCCAGCATTTGAATTTGTTGGAGTATCTTAGTATTCAGATCTGAAAAATTGTAAAGTTAGATTGTTATATAGCAAAGGATGTTTTATGTCTGTATAAATAAATAATGTCTAATTGATATATCACATACCAAACAATTTCTCCATGGTGACTTTGCATTTTGTTTCCTTTGGTTCCTTCCCTGTTATCAGAAATTGCATTTATCTAAATCAGTTATATTATTTCTATATTTATTTTTCTACATCAAGTAAACAGTTTTTTCCCTGATCGTTTTATCCACAATGCACATGTAGGTGGTTCACTTTAATTGTGGGGACAAAAAAAAAAAACACACACACACGCACACACACACACGCACACACACATACACAATAAATTATATTAAATTATAACTCTCCTGAAGAAGCAGAGCTTTTGGGATGATCATCCTCATGCATTGCCACATTTCATTGAATAGTATCTGTGAGAGTCATGACACAAAATTCTCTTATAAGGTACCTTGTGATGTGTTTGCATGTGTTAAAGGGAATATCTATTGTCTCACCTAAGAATACTGGGTTGGGCTGGCTTGAGTTTAAATAACTCATCAGGGCTTTCATTGTTATCATCCAGACAGTCACCTGAACAATGTGAATTAGAATGATCAAATTAGCTTAACCAGATTCAATTTAAGAGAAAAAGTGTTTCATACTCACCAGATGTTTTGACACACAGAGCTTTCTGAATAAGTGGACTCTTGACTACTTTCAAGAAAAGACATAAGACATTCAAAATCTGCAAATAAAATTATAAAGCTGATTCTGCTAAGTTCCTTAGATAAGTTAAAACACAAGCTTACCATGGTATCTGGGAGTTTTGGCCAGCTGAACATTCTTTGTCTTCAGAACAACTCGCTTCATTGCATTTCTTGACTTCTTTAAATGCACATCATCTGTTTATCACATTAAAATTAGTATGATCACCTAATCTTTTGCCATAACAAACCTTGTATACACAATGAATAAACAATGTATAAACACCTGGTATCCTGGTTTGCACTGTAATTTCTTTATAAGTCATGTGATGTTGTTGAACATCATGAAATTCTGAGAGGAAGATATAGAAGTAAGTGGCTTAATGTACATCAATACATGAATGCATGGGTTTTCTAACCGGGGTCAGGGGACCCACAACAGGCCTCCAGAGGGTTGTAATGGTCTTCATAAAATTCATAAAAAACATAAATATTAATATATTCAAACATTGTTACAGTCACATTTTTAAGTTCTTGATAGAGACATTTAAGTGTTTATATTTGTTTTTTATCTGTAGTATGGGATTTGTATTTCTTTGTAAAACAGAATTCTTTGTAAAGCTTCTATAAAACTAATAAATTTGAACTAAAAATTTTTATCTTCACATTACTCCTTAGCTAAAGGTTCATCATATATGGTGGGTTTTGGCAATATAAAGTGTAAAAACCTCTGCATAGTAACACATTATACACACCATTAATACATGAATTTATCTTTTGTATATGTGTGTATATGTTTAAATCACCTGAGACATCAGAGCTTGTGGGCTTGGGATCATCCTAATCTTTTTTCCCCACTTCTCTGAAGAGTATCTTTAAAGATAGATCATGCAGAAGAAAAATATTTTTTATTAAATAAAAGTTTAGTTAAAAAGTTAAAACACTGTCACACTGAACTTTCTGAATGAGCTGAATATTGACTAATGTTCAAAAGAAGAAAAAAACAAACTAATAAAAAATGGATTGAAAAAACATAAAAGTGCTTTAGCAAGTTCAAAGTTCTACATCAAAGTTAAAACAGGCTAACCATGGTATATAGGAGGTTTGGGCAGTGGGACATTTCTTGACTTCAGACCAGATTGCTTCACTTCATTTCCTGACTGCTTCAAGTTCATATAATCTGTTTAGTACATACAAATAATGAATGATCACAGAGTTATGGCTAAATTGTTTTCTGCATACCAATCATTTCAATATATACAGACCTTCACAGGAAGATGTCTCTGAATTGATGTCACTTTCATCACAGAGCTTATTTTTCCTTTTTCTCTTCTCAGGTAATTCCACAACTGCAGGGTCTGTCATTGAATAAGTAATTTAGTCCTCTGCTGCTGAGACCCCCGTTGTGTAATCTGAGATGTATTGATTTGCTTGATCATAGTCTCCTGTAAGTGGTAAATTTATGTATACTATGTGTATAATGGAAATTCAGTCAACTATTTATTCATCATAGAATACATAAATATATTATGATTAGTAAATTTATAAGACCACCTATCATAATATTGAGAAAAAAAATCTTCCAGAAATGTTAAATACTTATGTAAAACTAAAATTGTGATTGTCTTATATTAGGCACAACAACTTGAATTTGTGTTCTTATACCCACATTTCAGCATCACATTCATTTTCAATTCAAATGCACCATTATTGCAATTTCTTACCAATTGATGGTCCAACGATCTTCACAATGTCATAAACCTTCCAGTTAGGGTTTGGTGGAGAATTGTTGTTTTTAATGTTTGAGAGTGATGATGTCCATCGACACTTCAATGTTCCATTGTCATCAAAAATCCAACTGATTGGTACAACAGATGTCTGTCCATCACAGAATAAACAAATTCGATTTTGAAAGACGCATGCACACGCACACGCACACGCACACACACACACACACACACATTATTCATAGTCTTTGGATCAAAATCAGGATAACATGCAATAAAAAAGGCAAAAACCCTGCCTTACTGACTTACTTGACTAACTAATCAAACTGAATGCATGAGCGGTATAAGTGCTACCGCATTGTATTCATCTTTATCAATCAATGACAAAGGTATCATGATTGCTTTATGTCTCAGTTGAGTGGTGTCAGTATGTAACATTTTAGTGTGATTCCGAAATCCTTTGAATATGCCAATTATTCTGGAGTCACATGGCTTAGTGTACAAAGGTTCCATTCTGCAAAAAACCTCACAAAAAATCAGATTTTCTTGAACTCCATGTATAAGGCAGTAGCTATCATTGGTCATTCTGTAACATTCTTTTGTCTTTGGCGTACCAGAGTTAACATTTGATTTCTTAGAACTTGATATTGCTTGCCTCTCTGCCAATCTGTTAGCTACTTGAATCAGTGGATCACTTGAACCGCGGATAAACCTCTTAATTTGACCCATATTGTTCTCAAACTTGTACGCTGAACAATAGTGTAATGATCTGTTGTAATTTGCAACATCAGTGAGATGTAGCAAGCAATGCACATTATATGAGATAAAACTCATGCTATACAGGCTGCTACCTTTTTCAACAAAATATGTTAACAGCTCATCTGCATAATCACGATGCTCCATTAGGTTTTCACTGTACAAGATGCGCATTCCAATACTAAGTGAAAGGAAGTGAATATACTTCTCCTTATCGAGAACATATTTCAAAATCACTGGTCCAGTATAAAGCAAAAATGTTCGGAATTCAGTTGCTTTCCAGTGCTTCAGTTCATCTAACCCCCTGGGTTTCCTATTGAATTCAGGAGGTATGTGATGTCGGACAGCTTGATGAAAATAAGTAATGGTGCTAAGATGTCCAGCTGATAATCTATGGGCCAAAGGTCCTTCTTTCCACAGCATCAACATTCGCTTAGTCACTCCTAGATCTACACAATTCAATTCAATTCAATTCAAGTTTATTTGTATAGCACTTTTTACGATACAGATCATTGCAAAGCAACTTTACAGAAAATTAAGTTTCTACAATATTTAGTAGTAGCTTATCAGTGGTGACGGTCAGTTTATGTGCATACGGCAGAAATGTTCAGAAAAATCAATAAAAGACGTAAACAAACAGACGATTAACACTATTAACAGCAATTATGCAATCAAACTTATAGCAAAATTGTGGTAGTTCTGTATGTTGTCTCTGGGTTAGCATCATCTAAGGTCCTCTGAGGGGTTGGCATCATCTCTTCTCAGATGTTCTGGATCCAGACTGGAGCTTGTGTAAATCCTAGTTACCACGGGATGTAAATCCCGTGGCAAAACAGAGAAACAAATAGAGACATAATTAGCGTAGCTGCTGTTCCAGCCAAGTAAAATTAATTAGTTTAACCCAAGTTAAAGAATAATAATGCACATTTGATCAGATATAACTGCAGTCCAAAATTATGAGATGCATTATTTGAATGCTTGGCCAAAGAGGTGTGTTTTTAATCTAGATTTAAACAGAGAGAGTGTGTCTGAGCCCCGAACATTATCAGGAAGGCTATTCCAGAGTTTGGGAGCCAAATGCGAAAAAGCTCTACCTCCTTTAGTGGACTTTGCTATCCTAGGTACTATCAAAAGTCCAGCGTTTTGTGACCTTAGGGAGCGTGATGGATTGTAGCGTGGTAGAAGACTAGTTAGGTACACAGGAGCTAAGCCATTAAGGGCCTTATAAGTAAGTAATAATATTTTGTAACTGATACGGAACTTAATAGGCAGCCAGTGCAGAGACTGTAAAATTGGGGTAATATGATCATATTTTCTTGACCTGGTAAGGACTCTAGCCGCTGCATTTTGGACTACCTGTAACTTGTTTATTGAGGATGCAGGACAACCACCTAGCAGTGCATTACAATAGTCTAACTAAGAGGTCATGAATGCATGAACTAACTTTTCTGCTTCAGGAACAGGTAACATGTTTCGTAGCTTGGCAATGTTTCTAAGATGGAAGAATGCTGTTTTTGTAACATGGGAAATATGATTTTCAAAAGACAAGTTACTGTCTAATATAAAACCCAGATTTTTGACAGTAGAGGAAGTAACAGTACATCCGTCACAATGCATGGGATCTATTGGGAACTGCCTGATCATATCAATGTCCAGATTCAAAAGAATGCTATCTGTTTTGTGATGTTCAGGATTTGTCTTCTGTCTAAATGACTCATTGGTTCTGAGATTTCCTTTATACAAAAAAAGCATTTTGCTCTCATGAACTCCCTTTACATCACAAAAGTCACAGCCATAGCGGCCATTAAACTGAACTATTCCTTTGATGAGGGCTCGTGCTGGTGCATCACATATGATGTTTTTGAAGACAATTCTCTTCCCTTTAAAGCCTGTTTCCATCAGTTCTTGCAGCTACTCCATAAAATCCCTCAAAAACTCCAAATCATTTGGTTTCTTTGCTCCAGAAAACAGAGCAACAACAAAAGGACTGTTTTTCACTTCATCAATGTTGATGACAGCACACTGAAGTGGCCACATTGTGAGGTTTTTGGACTTGAAAATGGGTAGGCCATCAATATTCAAAGAAATCTCAAAGTGGTCGTATTTTGAAGTGTCTTGCTCAGACAGAGTATGCGTAAGACCTTACTTTAATCCAAAATATGTGTATTTGCCACCTATCAAAAACAAGATTTTACAGTTCAGTGAAATTTCTGAATAATATTGCCAAATGAGTGCATGGACATTTTCAAAGTTAAAATGTACCTGATTTTTCTGTTATTCTCAAACTGCCAGAACGAGGTGTTTTCAATAGTGTTCGTCCGTCTGCTGGAACATCAATGTCATGTTCCTTCAAAATCTTAAGCAAATGAGTGAGAGAGGTCATGGAGATGTTGAATTTCATTGCCCACTCAGACAGCTTTTTCTCCAGAGACAAAGCTAACTCTGAGTTACTTTCACTGGTAACATCCATGGAATCATTTAGTCTATCAATTTCATACCAAAGCACTTGATCTTGCATATTAATTATGGTATTCTGTTGTGATTCTGAATCATACTGTTCTTGCAAGTCTTCATTTAGATGCTGCTCCACAACATTCAGCATATTTCCTGAGTCGTCTGATGAGTAGTCTGATTCAAGTTCTCTGGAGGATTGTTCACTATCAGAAGTGTTTTCATTTTTTTTCTGAAGAGCCAAAATGATAGCTACGAGCTTTTTGTTGCTGTCTTTTCAATGCCTTAATTTTTGTTTCCAAATCCTAACAGGCCAAAAAGAACTTCTGTATTAGTAAAACATTATATGAAACACATAAATCTTCTACCGATTTTTTTTTTGTTTGAGAGGACAACCTTAGCCACTCTCACTGATTACTGTATTTGATAATTGTTTAAGAAGTCTTCTTTGGACAATTGTTGTGTATCTTAAAGAAAGTGTGTATCATAAAGTACTTTAAACTACACTTTTGTAGATCTACACTTTACATTCTTAATGATGTAGTGTTGCATCTGATGTCTGGGTAAAGTTGCTTGTTATGTTAATAAGAGGATGAATGTCAGTCACTTTGAGTTTTGGTAAATGGGAAGTGACGTTGAAGCTTTTAACATAAAACAGCTACAGTTCCGCAGATAGAAGTTGTTGTTAAAAAAATAGTCATATAGCGTGGTGAAATAAGGCTTTTTATCTTTAATATGAGTGTCTAAGAGTAGGCGTACTTCATCTTTTTATCCAAAGAGCAATGATAGTTTACACTATTCCACCAGTGCAGCATTCTTGCTTACTGTTGTTTTACAGCGCTTGTTAATTATTGAAATATAAGAATAAATAAAAAAAATTAATATATTGAAATATAAAGTTAGTAATGTTGTAATGATCTGACATAACAGGCCTAACAATTCACAAATACTGATATGCAAACTAGCTGCAGCTAGCAATTTTGGTGTGATTACTGAAGGTAAAATACACAGTATGAGGATTGTGTGATGTCACTGTGATCATCGCATGATCTCACGTGTTGACTGGGAAGTTCTGTTATATCCAGATATGTCATTCATGAACAGTTACCTGAAGTTGTCGTGTACCCTCATACTAAATTTAATTTAAAAAGGACGGTCCAATTTTGCCCAAAGTGTATGCTATTAATTTGCTAATACACAGCAAACCCCACACTTAAAACATAGACAATCTGTTCTTTAAATCTCAATACAAAACATTATGAAAAGACAAAGGAAAATGTTTGACACTAATTTGTCCACATACAGTCTATGGGTGTAATGGTGATTGTTTTTACTACTTCAGGTACTTCATCTAGTGATTCAGAGGGCATGTCAGTAGGTGATGGTGACACCGATGACAGAGAGGCTCCTCATATTGCACAAGTACATGCTGCCCCACCTGGACCTCACGGTATGTTGTGACATTTTGTCTTTCAGTTTACACGACATTATGAGTGCCTTCCATGTAAATAACATGGAAGTTGTAATACTGACCACAAATTCATTTTGTAAGTAATCATTTTGAATGAAACTTCATAAAAACTGAAGTAAGGACTGATCACGATTATTTACAATTTACAGACGTTTCACAGTCCAGAGCAGCAGGTCCTACGCAGCCTCAACTTAAGGTATTTCCGCGAACCATGCATGGCAACAGGAAGAGGTCCTTCAACAGCAAGTGGTACAAACAACACCCATGGCTTGAGTACTCCCAAAGCCAAAACTCTGCCTACTGTTTTGCATGTCAACACTTCTCTTTGCCAAACACCCCAGCATCTGTATTCACATCACAACTGGGATTCTCTCATTGGAAAAAGGCAATGTACAAAGATGGTGGATTTAAAGTACATGAAAAGTCAGAGGGTCATGTCAATGCCATGTTTGCATGGGGTGAGCACAAGAAGGCAATAGTAACAGATTGTTCCATACATGATGCCCTTGATGAAGCATACAACAAGAAAGTCCAAGAGAATCGAAAATATATTAAAACAGTGGCTGAAGTACTTCTTTTGATGGCAACACAAAACATTGCAATCATTTCCAAAGTTTCTGTCTTACGGTGACCTCGTTGTGCAAAGCATGACCCAGTGGGAGAGAAAAAAATGAAGGGAAAGCAGAATGCCAAGTACACGAGCAGTGTAATACAGAATGAAATCCTAGAATGCTTGGCAAATATGGTCCATGAGGAAATAATTCAGGAAGTGAATGAAAGTGAAGTGTTCTCTGTGATTGTTGATGAAACCAAAGACCTGAAAAAGAAGGAGCAGCTCTCACTGGTACTTAGGTACTACTACATGGGGCAGTGCACGAAAGTTTTCTTGACTTTCAACAAGCCACACGATTAGATGCAGAAGGACTCAAGGACAAAATCATCCACTGTTTTGAAAGATTTGAGTACAGATCCAATCTTGCTGGACAAGGTTATGACAGAGCATCAGTAATGAGTGGGAAACACTCTGGAGTGGCAGCCAGAATAAAGACTGATGCAAAACATGCAGTTTATGTACACTGTAACGCACATTGCCTGAACTTGGTACTCACTGATACCGTGAAGGTAGTCCCAGAGGCTGATTGCTTTTTTGCACTACTGCAGAAGCTTTATGTGTATATGTCTGGGTCCTATGTTCATCAGAAGTGGCTGGATGTGCAAAAGGAAATGTATGAAGGTCAGCCGAGGGAGTTGCAGAAGCTCAGTGACACGAGATGGGCATGCAGATACTTGGCCTGCAGGAATCTAATGGACCGATTACCTGTTGTACTTCGTGTTCTGCATGACATTGCTACAGAAAATAGTGGGGAAAGATTTGAAGATGCTTGAGGTTTGCTGACTCAGCTAGACCTAAGCTTTGTCAGTCTTCTTGCAACCTTTCGAAGGCTCCTTGGGGATGCAAAGGTGCTATCTGACACCCTCCAATCTCCTTCACTTGACCTTGCCATGGCAGTGGATTTAGTAAGTGCACTCAAAGACTCATTTCAGGAGTACAGAAGTGAAACATTTGTTGAGAATCTGTGGAAAAGTATTGTAGACACTGCCACAAAGTAGCCATTAAAAATGCAGAGAAGTTTTGTTTGGTTTGTTACAATTGTTTATGTACAAACCTCAAAACTTAAATTATAAATAATCACCCTAAACCTTAATGCATAATTGGTTTGTTGGCATTGCATTTGACTTTTAGTCTTGTCTTGTGGTCTTTATGGCCTATGTGAAAGCATTTTGTTATTGCACTTTGTTACTATATCTAAAATCCTCTATTGATCATGAGAGTTTGAAGTTTTACATAACATTTCTTTATGGTATATATGGCCACGCCACTCTAGCTTTGTGTGCCATCTTGGTCGCCCCAGTAAAAATGTCCTGGATACGCCACTGCATCCAGATGAGTGGTTCTTTGCTTTGCTTTTCGGTGTCCTTTGTGATTTCCTGTCTTTTTTGTATATGGCTTCAACCTGTCATATCTTTAGCTCTGCTCTGCATGGTATTGGCTGTTGTTTTTTCACTGCAGCACTCTGTCTCACTCGCGTGATCGCTTTCTCCAATGTCAAATCCGCATCTAACTGTAAGCTCTCTGCCAATTTTGCATCGGGGATCCCAACTACGATCCGATCCCTTATCAAATCTTTCTTCCAGGCTCCGAAATCACATTGCTCGGCAAG
This sequence comes from Cyprinus carpio, assembly GCF_018340385.1. Taxonomy (NCBI): domain Eukaryota; kingdom Metazoa; phylum Chordata; class Actinopteri; order Cypriniformes; family Cyprinidae; genus Cyprinus; species Cyprinus carpio. Next base: position 32,972,975 of record NC_056600.1, read on the forward strand.
TGAATGAACTGCTGTAATGAATAGGTCAACGCTTACTCCCGGCTCTTGATTCCGCTTGTTGAATCGCGTTCTTTCGAAGATAACATTCTGCTTGCTAATGCAGTTTTTATTAAAGGGATCCTATTATGCTCTTTTACAAAGTCTTGATTTTGTTTTGGGAGTGTACTAGAACAGGCTCTCATACTAGGTTGTTCAAAAAACACATTATTTTTCACATATTTTACATTATTATAACACCTCTCCCCAGTCTGGCATGAACGGCTCGAATAGTTCCTGTATCAAATGATGGCCTGCCTTCTGAAATACGAAATGTGCTGTGATTGGTTAACTGGGCCAGTGTGTGTTGTGATTGGTAAGCTGCTCCAGACTGTGTTGTGATTAGTTAGCTGGGCCAGTGTGTGTTGTGATTGGCACCACTTGGCGCCTGGTCAGGAAAATGTCATGCCCCTTACCATAGCCGCCTGCGAGCTTCAGTCTAAATATTGCATCAAAATCAAATCAATTTGAGTGCGATTTAAGCCCGGACGATTATAACCACTCTAGGTTCATCTGGACTCCGGAGGGCGCATTTGAAGTGCGAATGCGTCACAGCGGCGTGACGAAGGCTGTCCCAAACTGAAGTGTGTGGACTCCGAAGTGTGGATGTGAAGCAGTGAATGAATAGGTATCATATCATTCACAAGTGCAGTATGGAGTACCGCAAGGCTCAGTACTAGGGCCGTTACTCTTCACGCTTTACATATTACCCTTGGGAAATATCATCAGGAAACGTTCCCGGTTACTTAGCTGTAACCTTGTTCCCTGAGAAAGCGGAACGAGATGCTGCGCTGCTCAGCGCATTGGGAAACGTCTTGTTCGTGACCAGCTGTGAATAATGTGTGTAACACGTCGATAGAATTGACCCGGCGGTAATATAGCCTCGGTTGATGACGTCATCTGAGAGCGCCCGCAACACGGGGCTATAAATAGATAAGCCACAGGTGCATCAACAGGACATTTTGTCTGAAGAGCAGTCCTGGGACATATTTCAGTACGGCAATGCAGCGCAGCATCTCGTTCCGCTTTCTCAGGGAACAAGGTTACAGCTAAGTAACCGGGAACGTTCCCTTTCGAAAGCTTCAGTCGATGCTGCGCTGCTCAGCGCATTGGGAACGAGAATACCCACGCCGCCGTGCTTGAAAATGTCTGGACCCCTAAGGTTGTGCAGGTGTGCTACCAAACCACAAGAAGGCCTCAGACATTAGCTTGTTATGTTGACTCAAGGACATGAGAGCCCGGAGTAGCATGGACATCCAAACTATAAAATCTTATGAATGTGTGCGGAGAGGACCAACCTGCCGCATCACAAACCCGTTGTAAGGGGGCACCCCCCTTGCTAAAGCACTAGAGGAGGCGACCCCCCTTGTGGAGTGAGCTCTAAGACCTATAGGCGAAGCTTGACCGCGCGCCTCATAAGCCAAAGCAATAGCATCCCTGACCCAGTGAGACATGGTCTGCCTGGTGGCAGCTGCTCCTCTGTTACCACCACCATAACAGACGAACAGTTGCTCCGACTTACGCCACTGGCTAGTGCGGTGGACGTAAATCTGAAGAGCACGGACTGGACACAGTCTATAAGATTTCTCCTGCTCCGGCGTTGCGAACGGCGGAGGACAGAAGGCCTCTAGAATGACCGGATGTACAGCCGAAAACGGAACCTTAGGCAGGTAATCAGGATGAGGATGCAGAATCACTTTCACGCTCCCTGGGGCAAAGTCTAAGCATGATGGTGAGATAGACAGAGCCTGCATATCCCCAATCCTCTTCAAAGAAGTTATTGCCATGAGAAAAAACAATTTTTAGAGTTAGAAGTCTATCAGACGCTGACTCTAAAGGTTCAAAGGGGGTTTCAACCAGACCCTCGAGAACTATAGCTAAGTCCCAAGAAGGCATCTTGGTCTTTACTGTAGGCCTCAGTCGTCTGGCCCCACGAAGAAAGCGAGAGAGCAGTGGGTGTCTCCCGAGTGGCATCCCGTCAATCAAGGCGTGGCAAGCCGAAAGAGCGGCCACATAAACCATAAGAGTAGCAGGGCATGTGCCTGTTGACAACTTCTCTTGCATGAAGTCCAGAACTGAAGCAATATGGCAGTTGACCGGATCTACATTGTGTACCACACACCACCTGTCAAAGACACCCCATTTACTGGCATAACTCCGTCTGGTGGAGGAAGCCCTAGCACTAAGGATGGTATCAATAACACCCGGCGACAGCCCTGTGTTCCTCAGCTGGTACCCTTCAGGGGCCAAACATGAAGATTCCACAGGTCGGGCCTGGGATGGAATATCGTACCCCCTGCCTGAGACAGAAGGTCCCTCCTCTCCGGAATCGCCCAAGGCGAGCCGTCGAGGAGAGATATTATCTCCGAGAACCATACCCTGTTCGGCCAACGTGGCGCTATCAGCAAGAGGCAAGACCCTTGTTGGCGACCTCTGGCTAGGACTCCCGGGAGCAGAGAAACTGGAGGAAATGCATACAGGCGCATTCTGGGCCATGTGTGCGCCATCGCATCCAGACCCAGGGGGGCTGGGTGACTCAGAGAGAAGTAGAGGGGACATTGCGCTGTCTGAAGGGAGGCGAAGAGGTCCACCTCTGCTTCGTAAAATTTTTCCCAAATCTGTTCCACTACCTCTGGGTGGAGTTTCCATTCCCCTGTCGGAAGTGTCTCTGTCTGGACAGTAAATCCGCTCCCACATTCAAACGCCCTGGAATGTAAACTGCCCTGAGTGACAGGAGCTTGTCCTGGGCCCAAAGAAAAATCTGCCTCGCTATCTTGTTCAGATTGCGTGAGCGCAGACCCCCCTGGTGATTTATATATGAGACTGTTGCTGTGTTGTCCACCCGTACTAGGAACATGACAGTCTCTCAAATGATGGAGGAAATATTTCAGAGCCAGAAATACGGCCATCAGCTCGAGGCAATTGATGTGCCAATCGAGCTGACGACCCCCCCATTCCCCTTGAGCTGGGTGGCCATCCAAAACTGCTCCCCAGCCCAACAGGGAGGCATCTGTCGTTAGCAGTCTGCGACGACACGGTGCCCCTAGAGTGGGACCCAAGGCAAGGAACCGGGGTCTGATCCACAGAGATAGTGTACGAAGCCCGCGGCGCGTCACTTTTATTTGCCTTTGAGGATTGGCTCTCGGATGAAATCCTCTGGCTTTTAGCCACAACTGAAACAGTCTCATGTGTAACAGCCCCAAAGGAATCACCGTGGATGCTGAAGCCATGAAACCTAACATCTTTTGATACTGACGAACAGTGCGATCCTGGCCTAGCCTGACCTTGCTCATGGTCTGCTGAATGGTCTCGATCCGAGCGGGAGACAGTTGTGCCCGCATCGTGATCGAATCCCAAACGATCCCGAGATAAGTCGTTCTCTGAGTCGGACAGAGAACACTCTTCTCGGTGTTGAGTCTCAACCCCAGAGAAACTAGATGAGCTAACACGATGTCCCTGTGGTTGTAGCGCCATCTCTCGCGATTGCGCTAGTATCAGCCAATCATTGATATAATTCAAAATGCGAATGCCCTAGAGTCGTAATGGAGACAGCGCTGCATCCATGCATTTTGTGTACGTGCGGGGTGATAAGGCTAGGCCGAAAGGAAGAACCCGAAACTGGTATGCTTCGCCCCCGAAAGCGAACCTCAGGAATTTCCTGTGTTGTGGCAAAATCTCTATATGAAAATATGCGTCCTTCAGATCGATCGTGATAAACCAATCGCGATGCCGAATTTGCGACACGACCGTCTTGACGGTTAACATCTTGAACTTGAGTGCTCTGATTGTACGGTTTAAGCCTCGAAGATCCAAGATTGGACGCACTCCCCCACCCTTTTTGGGAACTAGGAAGTATCTGCTGTAATAGCCCGACTCTCTCTGTGGAAGAGGAACATGTTCTATGGCCTCTTTGCCCAGAAGAGTTTGTAGCTCTTGAGACAGTACCTGCATCAGCTCCGGTTTCACGGAAGTGGAAACCACGCCGTTGAAACGTGGAGGATGACGAATAAATTGGATCCTGTATCCTACCCGTACTGTGCTCAATACCCATGCAGAAATGCCTGACAGAAGTTTCCACGCTGCCAGACTCTCTGAGAGTGGTACCAATTTCAATACTTCCTTTTGAGGGGATGTTAGATGTTCCGTGTCCAGAATGATGGCAGGAAGTACTGGAACATCTAATATCTCGCTGGAAACCCCCGCCCCCCCGAGACACCAGAAGCGGCGGGGATGGAGGGGTTTTGTGAGGGTAACGGGGCGGGGCGAAAAGCTCTCGAGCGCGCCCCACCCCGTGAGGGACTACCCCCACCAGCACGGGTGCCATGGCGTCAAGACTTATTCTTCTTATTAATAAAAGTCCTGAGGTCTGGCTTGGGAGGTTGCTGAGCACGGCGAACCTGTCCCCAATCCCTACGAGGGTGAGCACGGTCTGCCACGCTCTGCTTTTTAACCTCCCTGGTTTTTGAAGGACCGGGGCGAGGCTGGGTGGCTGATGGCCCCTCCCCTTGAGTGCGGCGAGGAAGAAAAACTGAACGAACGCTTCTTCATGTTTCTTTACTTCCCTAAACCTGTCGACGACCGAATTAACTGAATCGCCAAACAGGCCAGATGGAGAGATAGGGGAGTCTAAAAGAAACAAACGTTCCTTCTCTTTAATGCCCGTCAAATTAAGCCACAGATGCCTCTCCGTGCTGACTAAAGCTGACATCGACCGGCCAATGGCACGAGCCGTCTGCTTGGTCGCCCGGAGAGACAAATCTGTGGCCCGACGAAGCTCAGCGAATGCTTCCTCGTCGATTGTACTGCCCACACTCAAGTCCTTCAATAGGTCAGCCTGGTATGCCTGTAACACTGCCATAGTGTGCAGCGCAGCACCAGCCTGACCTGCAGCTTGATAAGCTTTACCCACTAGCGATGATGTAATTCTACAAGGTTTAGTGGGGAGAGTAGGTTTCTTCACCGAGGATGCAGATTCAGGTGAGAGATAGCTCGCAAGCGACTCTTCAACCCGAGGCATCTCCGAATATCCCCGCGATTTTGCATCCACGATAGTTGAAAAAGTCAACGTCGAGGGCACAAAGATGCGGGAAGTATATGGTTTGCTCCATGACTTCGACAGTTCATCATGGAGGTCCTCGAAAAAAGGGAGAGAGACTGATGTTGCGGTCTCTCTCTCCTCCTCCACCCGACAGAAACCTATCCTCCAGCTTACTACGTTTGGGGGTCTCTTGGTCGCGTGGCCAGTCAAGCTGCAGCCTGTCCACCGCGCGAGTAACCACCTCGAGCAGCTCCTCGACCGATTTCCTCTCGCGAGAGGAGCGTTCAGAGGCCTGCTCACCGCCCGAAGACTCAAGAGATATATCATCCTCCTCGTGAATCGAAGAAGCACCGGAGCGCGCTTCGAGATCACGAGAGAGGATGCGTGGATCTGGTGACACTGTAAGCGAAAGGGACGGGCCCGTCGCTCGCTCGTCACGTAGACCCGCACGAGAGCCCCCCGACGAAAAGGTGGGTGCGGTCTGAAAATAGTTCAGACGAGCACGAAGCATCTTCACTGAGAACAGTTCACAATGCTCGCACTCGCCCGTCTCTAAAGCCAGAACCGCGTGCTCTTCCCCCAAACAAACAAAACAGTAATCATGCGTATCCAGCTCATACATAGGACGAGAGCATGGAGGAACACAACACTTACTGTTTCGTTGGGTCATCGTACGAAGATCTGTAGTAGACAAAAAGAATCTTCCTGACGCACACATGCACAGAATGATCTGAAGACAAAAGACCTGTTGATGCACCTGTGGCTTATCTATTTATAGCCCCGTGTTTCGGGCGCGCTCAGATGACGTCATCAACCGAGGCTATATTACCGCCGGGTCAATTCTATCGACGTGTTACACACATTATTCACAGCTGGTCACGAACAAGACGTTTCCCAATGCGCTGAGCAGCGCAGCATCGACTGAAGCTTTCGAAAGGGAACACGGTGTTAGCTTTCACTGTTATGCTGATGATACTCAGCTCTATATTTCTTCACGGCCCGGCGAAACATACCAAATTGGAAAACTAACGGAATGCATAGTCGATATAAAAAACTGGATGACGAGTAATTTCTTACTGCTAAATTCTGAAAAAAACAGAGGTATTAATTATAGGGCCTAAAAGCTCTGCATGTAATGACCTAGAACGCTGTCTAAGCCTTGATGGCTGCTCTGTCAATTCTTCGTCATCAGTTAGGAACCTAGGTGTGCTATTTGATAGCAACCTTTCCTTAGAAAGCCACGTTTCTAGCATTTGTAAAACTGCATTTTTCCATCTCAAAAATATATCTAAATTACGGCCTATGCTCTCAATGTCAAATGCAGAAATGTTAATCCATGCGTTTATGACCTCAAGGTTAGACTATTGTAATGCTCTATTGGGTGGTTGTTCTGCACGCTTAGTATACAAACTCCAGTTAGTCCAAAATGCAGCAGCTAGAGTTCTTACTAGAACCAGGAAGTATGATCATATTAGCCCGGTCCTGTCAACACTGCACTGGCTCCCTATCAAACATCTTATAGATTTTAAAATCTTGCTTATTACTTATAAAGCCCTGAATGGTTTAGCACCTCAGTATTTGAACGAGCTCTTGTTACATTATAGTCCTCCACGTCCGCTCCGTTCTCAAAACTCTGGCAATTTGATAATACCTGGAATATCAAAGTCAACTGCGGGCGGCAGATCCTTCTCCTATTTAGCGCCCAAACTCTGGAATAACCTACCTAACATTGTTCGGGAGGCAGACACACTCTTGCAGTTTAAATCTAGATTAAAGACCCATCTCTTTAACCTGGCTTACACATAACATACTAATACACTTCTAATATCCAAATCCGTTAAAGGATTTTTAGGCTGCATTAATTAGGTAAACCGGAACCGGGAACACTTCCCATAACACCCGATGTACTTGCTACATCATTAGAAGAATGGCATCTACGCTCATATTAGTCTGTTTCTCTCTTATTCCGAGGTCACCGTAGCCACCAGATCCAGTCTGTATCCAAGTCAGAGGGTCACTGCAGTCACCCGGATCCAGTATGTATACAGCCCAGATAGTGGATCAGCACCTAGAAAGGACCTCTACAGCCCTGAAAGACAGCGGAGACCAGGACTAGAGCCCCAGAGACAGATCCCCTGTAAAGACCTTGTCTCAGACGACCACCGGGACAAGACCACAGGAAACAGATGATTCTACTGCACAATCTGACTTTGCTGCAGCCTGGAATTGAACTGCTGGTTTCGTCTGGTCAGAGGAGAACTGACCCCCCAACTGAGCCTGGTTTCTCCCAAGGTTTTTTTCTCCATTCTCTCACTGATGGAATTTTGGTTCCTTGCCGCTGTCGCCTCTGGCTTGCTTAGTTGGGGACACTTCATTTACAGCGATATCGTTGACTTGATTGCAAATTATTGCACAGATACTATTTAAACTGAACTGAGCTGCATGATGACATCACTGAATTCAATGATGAACTGCCTTTAACTGTCATTTTGCATTATTGACACACTGCTTTCCTAATTGATGTTGTTCAGTTGCTTTGACGCAATCTTCTTTGTTTAAAGCGCTATATAAATAAAGATGACTATTGTGTTTTCATTTACTCAAATACCTAGCGAAAGTGTTAAAAGCCAGGCATTTTTTTTTTGTATTTTTTTTTAACACAAAGCCCACAAATAATAAGTCAACCACTATATAAGGTAATCGTCTTTCCCTTTGTTGTTTTTATTGTGCTGTCATGCAAGATATGTCTACAAATGTTTTAACCAAACTTTAGCACTTCAGAATTATTCTACTATTATTTTAAATAATATTAAACCTGTGTGTCAATGAAACAACCTAATTTCTGTAGTTTATTTTTGTGATGTAAGTTAAGAATGAAATGAATAATTTTTATACATTATTCATTTTTGTACTGTAATTTATTTGTAAATAAGCCTGAGTACTTTCTGTACATTTTGTATTTGTTTTGCATATTCACATGTGTAAATAAAAGACAAGTAAAGATGTACATTAATGTTTTTTAATGCAGATTATTTTTTCACAAATAATTGTTTATTTTTTTGTCTTTTACAATTTTTTTTTTTTTACACATTATAACAAATTGTTCTATACATTACTGTAAGTACTTCTTTTTTTTTTTTTTTTTTAACAACTATTTACAACTTAGCTTCGGTTTAACATCAGAAAAACAACATCAGTTTTGAACCCAGCCCTTCCTCCATGTGTTCTGGGGTCTTCAGGAGGTCAATCTCTTGGTGAATGGCCAGCACCTCCTCAGAGACTCGGAGGACAATGCGGTGACAGTGGAACGAGGCACATGTCAAACACTCTGGAGACCATCTGTATGATGTACCACTGGCAGACAGAAGAGAAACACCAGGGTCTGGATTGTGACACTTCTCAGAAGATCCAGCAGGACTGTCAGGGCCTCCCTGCTCAGCCCAAAACCATTAAACACCTGTCCAGCCCTGCCACATTCAGCTTTACATCGTGCAGTACAGGGGTCTTCTCTGATTTAGGAAAAGAAGGAAAAGAGAAATTGTTTAGAGCTATGACAACGTAATTAGAAGAAGAAATATTGAGATACTTTAGTAAACTACTTTTATTAACTAATACCACATTGGGGAAAAACTACTAGTCATATTTAAAACCTTCGCTAAAGGAATAGTTTCACCCAAAAATGAAAATTCCAAACCTGGAACAACTTAAAGGTGAGTAAATGATTACAGAATCATTTTTGGATGAACTATCCTTTAAGTAAAAGTATTATCTTGCATACTCTAATATACTTAAGGTACTGAGAGTAAAAGTAAAGGTATACAGTATTGTTTTGTATTTAATATTACTGCTGCACTACTGTGTATGTTGCATTTTACTTCTGAATATGTGCTATTACATTTAAAGTTGCCTACTAAATATACTGTTGGGTAGTTTAATCTGCAACAGTGTACCGTGTTGTAAAAGACCATATTTTTGTAGTGCTGCTGTCTGTGAGGAAAAAAAAAAAGAAAAGAAAACTTAGTACTTAATATTTGTACGAGTATAATGTACTTCCTTACAATCCACCTCTGATTATTTTGAAAATGAAAGTAACAACATTTATTGTCAGAATATTAACAAATTCTTGCTAACTATATGAAAGGCTGCATCTGAAGGACTCGGACCGGTCAAACAGAGCACTGTTCAGCTGTCACAGCTGCTGCTGAACATGAGCAGTGCTACACTCTTTTTTTTTTTTTTTTTTTTAATTCAGTGTTATTTTTATGCTTAATTGCCTTAAAAATCCGGGTTGCAAGCCTGTCTACATATTATCACCTTGGTCAAGACAACAAACTATATAAAATCACACCCTTGTAAGATATCAGTCAGCATTTGAACTGCTACAGATGGTAGACAACAAAAATGGGTACTACCGCCGCGCGTACCGCCGCCGCAGGGCCGCGGCGTTAACTGCAAGTCAGTCGCGTGTTAAATTAATTCGCGAAACTACCGCCAGGTGGCACAAAGGGACGGATTGCGAACTGAATGTAATTGTAAAATGAGATAAAAGGAGGAGGTAAAACAACAATAACATTATGATATAACATTGTATCATCTTTAAAAAACCATTAAAAAATGTACAGTGAGTTAATTTCGAAATGTAGGATAGTCTTAGGCTACAGTCTACTCATCAAAAATTAAAAGAAGACCTTTACACAAAGGATCTTATGCTTGCTATTGTTATTAAACAGTCATTAAATATAAGGCCTATATATATGGATAAAAAGCTAACTGTTTTCATTTCGGTTCATGCTTGGTTTAAAAAAAATCCTTCAGGTTCCATTTGCAGATCGAAATGAGAACGGTCCAGCATTTAACAATAATTATGATTAATTCTATTATTATTCTTGATTTTTCAAACTGCTAACACTTTGCATTTTTGAATTATGCCTTTACTGTGTGACCAAAAATTTTGTATTTTCTGTTTCAGCTGTTTGATCGCGCTCACTCCTCCATCACACGCGAGCAGTGGTCCACAGCCGTTCACCGTGCCATTTGCCGCGAGCAGCGGTCCACTTTGGCATATTTTTGTTAATTATGATTTTTTATTTTTTTTCCTTCAATACTGAAAAATGCATGAACTACAAAGCCTGTTTTTCCTAATGAATAATAGTTAAGCTTGAAATAGGCAACATCACGAATATGGAAACGTTTGGATTTCTCCCGAATGAGAGCCCAACCTTACCTTATGGTTCACTTTAAATTATTATTCATTTATTTATTTTTTTTGTTTGTTTGTTTATAGCTAAGCCTATATTATTATATACTGCAATTTTATTTATCCATTAGAATTAAATATTTTTAATTCTTGTTCTGTTCTGATAAATTTGTTAAATTTAAAGGATTTGTTGTAAAGTGAAGAGAACTAAAAATATCCTGTTGGCACATTATAACATTATTAGGCCAGCCATTATTATTTCTGAATGTAATAAAATGCAACTTATACATGACTTATATATATATTTTTTTCCTCTCACAAACTTAATTTATTTTTTAGCCTGTTTTAATAAATAAATAAATAAATAAATAAAATAAAATAACATGCAGCAAACGAAAATAGGCGATTAATCGGTTAAAATTTGTTACTGTGGGGTAATTATAATTATTATATACTTAGGAACAGAGTCTGGGCCTAATCTAGGATTATCCAGGGTATTGTTTTTTTTTTTTTTTTCATTGCATCTGAAAATGACTTTGTGCAGCACATTCACTTCGCATGCTCAACCTGCCTCACGTGTTGCTCAGCTGTGGACGATTTAAAAATGTTTAATATAAAGGTTGCTGTCCCATTTTATACAGGAATTGTTCATTAAAAAAAAAAAATTGAATTATATTGTTAGTTCTAATTATATTATTAACACGTTCATTTAGGCTATTTAACATGCACTGTGACATTTTACCCTTTTTAACTTATAAACTCCTTGAGATTTTAAAGTCAGTTTAATAGTATTGAAGTTCAAGTTTTTAAAAAAAGGTTTTAAATGCTTAAATTATTTCTATGAATTAATAATATGTTATCAGGTTTTAATTGCTTAAATTATTTCTAAGAATTAATAATATGTTATCATGTTTATTCTTGTAGAAAATAAGTGTTTATTCTTTAAGAAAATAAGGGAAAAAATAAGGGACGATCCAAATAGTATTCATATTTGTTTTGCTTCACCTATTTATGTAAGCTACAATTATTCTATAAAAAAATAAAAAATAAAAAAACATAATGTATTTAAAAGTGCCATCGGCCTGAGTAAATTTTACCATTATAGAATTGTGACTTTATAGGTTAGTGATTTAGGAGGTGAAAATACTGTGAAATTACAAATGTTATGGGATTTTAAAGCATAACAACTGAAGGTCTATGAAACGTTAGACAATAAAGCATTTTTTTTAAACAATGGCACTTAAAGTTTTGAACTAAAACATTATTTCAACCATATAGCCTATGAATAAACAAAATGCATACTTTTCAATGAACGAACACTGAGAGTTTGCTTCTGGTGTTTGGATTTGTACTTCAATAATGAGCTCCAAGTTTAGGAATAACCAACACGGTTTTTTTTTATTTTTTATCTCTCTCTCTCTCTCTCTCTATGTAACTCTCTATTTAACAGCATTAACTTACAATGAAATACGTCTTCCTCTAGGTAGACTGAATATTTTCCTGCCTTGCTAAATGTTGGGCTCATGATCAGTAAGTTGTATTCGCTCAAATTGATTTAGTTAAATCAAAACTTGCGGACTTTGAAGCTGGGTGCAGTTTGCGCGAATCCCGCGCGCTGTGAAGCGGGAGCAGCTGATGGAGGACTCCGCTTGGTCTTAAAGCCTTCCGCAAACGCTACGTTCACAAATAACAATGATTTTCGTAAAATAATGATTAATTATCAATTGATAATTTGTTTTTATTATGGTCTTGTGAAAACAATAATATGGGCTGCGGGAAAATAATGAATAAAAAGAGTAGGTCTGCTGTGAGTGCAGGCATGTTTCAACCCAGTAACATGACAACACACTGTTCCTCAGCCAAAAAACAGACCGAATTCAGTTCAGCTGGAGGGGGCTGGGGGTAGCTCTGTATAGCTTGTGGGGGTTGATATAAATGTGTGAATCTCTTGTTCTTTCATATGGACAGTGTCTTATGAGGGTATCAAACTTGCAGAACAGGTTTAGATAGGACTCGTCATTTTGGTTTTAGGGCAAATTTGAAGAAAGGTTTTGATCCACTTCAAATGTTGACTAATGTATAGCGCAATATAGTTTATTAGTTATTATAACTTCAGAGGAAGTTGCCTTAACTCAAAAAAATAAATAAATTCGCAAACGACATCCAGACCAGTCCAGACATCACTATGATCCGTCTATGATGTTTTATAGGCTTTTTTTAGATTTGGGAATACACATGCGTTACAGACATGACAAAAAACATTTTGGAGATTTTGGAGACATTATTATTTTTTTTTATTTTTTTGTAGCCTATTTACAATGCACAAACCAGAAGCAACAAAATCTGCAGAGAAGGGTTGGCCATTCTCAAAAAAATATATATCAATTTTATTTCAATTTTCGTTTTTGTGTTTCAGAGGAAAAATCAGTGTTAAGGCATCACTCCATTACAGACCGTTCTGAAAAAAGAATTTATGCAAACGCGTATAAAATGCTTTAAAAACTTTAACAGAGATGTCTAGAGGCTATTTAATAGGTCTGCCTCCCATGTAAGATTTTTCTAGTTACTAGTCGTTCATTTGTCATTATTCAACTAATCGCAGGATTATATTACATGTACATCTATAATCCATAATGAGCCTTAATATATTTCACGCTCAAGCACATGCATTAAGTTTGCCCCAAAGCACAGGCAGAAGTAGCCCAATAATTGTAAAAAAGGAGACATTTTAATTATTTATTAATAAACAAATGTTTTCTTGTCGGCTGCAAGATGAAATTCACAGTGCTGACTCTCTCCACATGGACGCACCTTTAAAGAGAAATACAACTATAGCGTTATTTTTAGTCAAAAGTTATGAGCGTGTAAGACATGCTCACGAGCACATTATGTTATTTCACACGCGCAAAAATGAACCTTCAGCTGGCATGATAAAAGTACACGCGCACAAATTCAACAACCGAGAGGTGTACATGTAGCTGCGAGCGAGCGCCTGGCATACTCTCATAGGTTAACTCTGCTTGAACAGTGGAATCCTGCTCGCGCGCAGCGGGCTTCTGCTCGCGGAGTGGATTTCTGCTCGCTCAGCTGATTTCTGCTCCCTCGAGTCTACATGACTTTTGACAATTTGGGGGCGGAAACCAAGGAGGGCACTGACCCTCTTATGATTTGTCACTTTCACACAGGGACATCCTTGTACCTTGATTGACAGCTCTCTCAGGTGTCAGCAAGTCACTGTTAATAAATGAGTCAATACGATGGAACCGAATCATTTAAATGGTTGATTCATTCAGGAACGAAACACCGTCATTCCACAGAGACGCAAAACTGTGCTATGGTGGCTGTGTTTGGAATTATATTTGTTGTCAAAAAACAGGCAATATGGTGTCTAAACTACAAGTCTCTTAATTAACTTCTTGTTTATTGAACTGTTGTAAAAAAAACAAACAAACAAAAAAAAACAACAACAACTATATAACCATGCTGATTTTTGGAAGAAAACCCCAGTACATTTTAACAGACTGAATCAGGCAGTGAAAGAACGCACTTTAAAATGCGCGCACGCACTAGTCTAATCTACTAGACTTCACGGCACTCTGTAGAAGTGTTTTGTTTGGTTTTTGGCAAAATACTAATAAAGTCAAATCACACATCATTAAAACAACAATTACGATATTATCACATTCACAGATCACACACCCTGCACCACTGTCTTTTTGGCTAATTTGTGCAAAACGTTTGTTTTAACCACCAATGCAACAATGCAAGTATTAACCTTACCTTTACACGCTTGCGAACGGTTGATGGCGAGATTTTATAAGCTGCTAGTTTGGTTTCCCCAGGCAAACACAGCTTAGGCTACACTGCATAATAGAGCATAAATATGGCCATGGGGTTCAGTTCATTTCCTTCGAGTTCAACTTCAGCAGAATACTACGGGGTTTTGTTTTCAGCGGTGTCTGCACCATGACGCCTGTCTCTCTGTCTGCATCTTTCTTGTGATTTCAGCGCCAGTTTGCTCTCCTGCCCATTATTTACTGAAGTAGTTTCCAGGAAGCCTTTTTTTTTTTTTACTCAGTAATTAATACGTTTTAAAATGTAGCGAAGTACAATACTTCAAACAAAATATACTTAAGTAAAATTACAGATTTTTTAAAGTACTTGAAAAAGTAGAAGTACACAAAAAAGCTACTCAATTACAGTAACGCGAGTAAATGTAATTAAGCTACGTTCACACTGCAGGGCTTAATGCTCAATTCCGATTTTTTGAAAAAATTCGATTTTTTTGCAAGGCCGTTCACATTTCCAATTAAATGCGACCTTTTGTGATCTCCTGTGTGACGTAAAATGACCCAGAAGTGACCTGCATGCGCAGAAGACTACTCAACGGTCAACGACGTCACTCGTTGTTTGCGGAAGTAGCTAACGTTAAACATGGATGTCAACAACAGTGTAGTCAACAGAGACAAAAGAGCTGTCACCCCAAATATTAATTAAATCTGTGACCTCGCTTCCCTTCCATTGACTGGTCTCAGCAGCATCGTCCGCCATGGTTGTTGTTTATCTTCTCGTTCCCGCCTACTTCAACGCAGAATTATGACGTTTGTAGCGTATCAATGACGTACGGGTCGGATACATGTGGCCTGGTCGTTCAGACGGAGGTCGCATTTCAAAAGATCGGATACGTATCGGATTCAGGACCACATACCCAAGTGGCCTGGGTCACATTTGAAAAGATCGGATCTGTGTCGTTCAGACTGTCATGAAAAGATCAGATACAGGTCTCACAATTAAAAAAAAACACAAAATCATCAAGAATCATAAAATAAACTTAACTACCACACCTATTTACTTTCCACCTCTGTCCAGAGTGAGCAAAAGGGCTGGCAAAATCACTCTGGCCCCCTAACATCCAGCACACTTCCTCTTTGAACTGCTGCCATCTGGTCGACGCTACAGAGCTCTGAGCACCAGAACAACCAGACACAGGAACAGTATCTTCCCTCAGGCAGACCATCTTATGAACACTTGACAATAAACATAGAACACACAACACTATTATACATTTTAACACATTTACATTTCAAATTTGCACCTAACATACCTGTACATACTAAATAGTCTAAATTTACTAAATTTAATTTTTGCTGTTTTGCACATTGTCTATTTTGTGTATTATTCTTTTTATTATCCGTGTCCTGTCATGTCACTGTCATTCTGTCGAACTGTGGAGCTTCTGTCAATAAAACAAATTCCTCATATGTATAAACATAGCTGGCAATAAAGCTCCTTCTGATTCTGATTGATCAAGTAAAATTGCTTATGGGATTTCCACCCTGGGATAAAAAAAAATGCTATTTCAACAAGAGGTGAAATGAGATGTCAATGTGGGTAGCATGGGGTTCACTGCCACCTTGGACATCCTTCTGGCTCTGCCAGTGGTTGAGTTGTTCTTCTAGACATTATTTCTGAAACCGCTTTATCTTATGACCCCCTCTTTCTACACTGAGGAACACTGTCTTTAAGGCTTTGATTACATGTAAAACTGTGTCCACACTGAGTGCAAGCGAAAGGTCTTTCTCCAGTGTGAACTCTCATGTGGACTTTCATGTTTTGTTTTTCAGCAAAACTCTTTCCGCACTGAGCACAAGTGAAAAATCTCTCTGCAGTGTGAACTCTCATGTGGGCTTTAATGTTTTGTTTTTGAGTGAATCTCTTATCACACTGAGGGCAGGTGAAAGGCTTCTCTCCAGTGTGAACTCTCAAGTGAACCATGAGGACCGTTTTGTTTACGCAACTCTTTCCACAGTAATGGCACATATAAGGTTTTTCTCCGAAGTGAATCTTCACATGATTCTTAAGCTGTTTCTTGTCTGTGAAACTCCTTTCGCACTGATAACATATGTTCTCTCTTGAGTGAATGCTCATGTGCTGAAAAAGGTTTACTTTACTTCTGAAATTCTTTCCACACTGACTACATGTGAACGGCTTCTCTCCAACATGAACTCTCAAGTGAGTGTTAAGACATTCTTGAGCTCTGTTTCCTGATGAAGTCTTTTCAGTCATGAAATCAAGTTTCTTACACCGATCTTTCTCTTCTGCTTCATTCATTTCTTGACTCTCCTCTTTCAGTGCTATCATGTCTAAAGTGAAAAAGACAAATACAAATTAACACCAGCTTAATGGTACAAAGCAACAGACATCCAAACCAATCTGAAAGCATCAGAGCAAGCAACATTTTTGCTAGATCCTATACTAACTAAACTACTGAAAGAGCAGTTACCTATTATCTCAGAATCATAGTGTCAACTATGCTCAGTTTTGCAAAGAAATAGTACTCAATTCAGATTTTTTTAGCCCCATCTTAGAACAGGAACCATACTAGTGTAAATTCCTTTCGATATGTGCACATCATGGATACACATAGACAAAACAAGAACTTAGACACACTGGAACACCGATACAACAGTGGGAACATACACGTTTGCACACACATCTTACTTAAAATATTTCTTAAAATATGGGGTAATGTTTGACCTCTGATTACATTGAATTGGATGTAAAGAACATCCTGTATATAATATATATATGTAATATAACTAGGGCTGCACAATTAATCGAAATTAAATCACAAAGGCAATAAACCGTGATTACGCAGAAGCTGTGATTGTCATGCGTATCTTTCAGTGAAGCACAGTTCTGTGATCAGCAGTAATTCTCCATCCAAAGGCCAGAGGGCGCTCTTGTGTTGAAAATACAAATATGCCCCGAAGAAGAAATCCAGGAAATGCCTATCATTGCAGCTGAATAAACAGAAAATTTAACTGCTTTTATTGATGCAACGTGACTAATAAACATGACTACGGCAATATATGGTTTATTGGAGTTCTTACTATAATTTTCATCACAATAAAGTATATCTATAATGAAATGCTAATCGAAATAGCCTTTATCACTGCTTAGAATACAATGAAATATTATGGGCCTTAATTATTCTGTTTAAGAAGCCACCTCATCTCACAGAAGGATTTATTTCAAACACTCGACTAACATTATGAAGTGAGTTTGAAATAAAAACGTTATTAAATGTGGTATTTTTACGTGCTCTCAGATGGAGCAGCATTTACTACACAGAGCCGTAGTTCACTGAGAAAATACGCAAACAGCTATCCTAATCGTGAACGATTTAGTCGATTTCATAATCCTACAATTATATCGTCTGCGATTATGAAAGCGATTTTGCATAGCTTGTTACAACTATGGCTCTGCGTAGTAAATGCTGCTCAACCTGAAAGCAGGTGATGGAGGTTTACTGCTAATCACAGAACTGGCTTAACTGACAAAATGCACATGACAATCGCAATTAATCGTGCGCGATTAATCGTGCAGCCCTAAATATTATCCATCTTTCTTAATAAACTTGAAAATGCTTTGGTTGTACACTGTCTTTCTGTGTCTGCTTTATTGCACTCCCAGGATCATCATATATATATATGTGTGTGTAAATAGTTGCATTTCATTTTTAAGTTTACTGTAAAATAATTGTATTTTTATTTAGTACTCCCTTCTTATTTGAAAATATAATAGCATTAGAACACTTTTTATTTATTATTTCATAAAAAAAAAAACTAAAAGTGCAATAATATATAGTTCAGTCATGAAACTCTAGTTAGCGCAGGCTGATGGGTTGTTAACGTAACTATGATATTCAGAGAGTTAAACAGCCCAGCACAAGCTGATTGGTTCACGCTGCATATGCAGTCGATTAGCTTACTGCCTTGCATTTATATGGCCAGCTAACATTTTCTAGAGATTCTTACAGCGCGCTTTTCAGAGTTTCTCTGAAACCCTCCACCTTCCCCAGCTCCACCTGTATAGATCCGCTACGGGTTATTTTATATCCTATTTGTGCAGCAGCAGTATGTCTTAAATACTCACAGCACCGTATTGCTGTATGCATTGGCAGTAGCAAGTTCCTGTACTTGCTTGCACCAGCAGCAATAATCTACAACTACAGCAATAACCAACAGCAGCAGCGTAGCAGATCTATTCCGCCAAGACCAAATACATTAACATTGTCATATTCACCAAACTAAAATCTTCCGAGAGTTGTCATGATTAAAATATTGTTATCACTGTTATTAATTTATTTTTTATAGTCATATTTCACAGGTCACACACTATGTGCAGTGTAAAGACCAAACCAAATCTCCAGGTGTATTTATGAGAACCAGACTGAAAATCTTTTGTGCACCTGTTTATTGCAATTATTTGTGGGACAATATTTGGCACACCAAAAAAGCCTACAGTCAACACAATGCGACCTGCTCCATGTCATATAAACCACTTTAATTAGGAAACTCATAAAATTCTTCAAGAATATCATTCAATTCTGTAGACCATCTGCTGGACATTTTAATAAGGATCAAATGAGTGAGTTCAGCTTTGCGAATGAAAACCAACCTGTTTGTTCCTCAGTAACTTCATGTTTGGCTTCTTCAATCTTGACGTCTTCACTCTCCTCTTTAATAAAAGGCATCTTTATAATAGTGTCAAGTGGATCTCAGCTCCTTCAGCAGGAATTTTTCTGCGTGTTTGGAAACTTTGTCCTGTTTAAGACGAGAATAATTAAGAGAAAGTAAATTATTCTCAAAAATTAATGCAAACTAAATCTCAGGGTGCGTCTCAAACAGCTTCCTATTTCAGTAGTTAGCACACTGGTAAGGGAGTCAGTCAGAGTAATAGATAATGGCCTTAAAGGGGTTTGTTCATCCAAAAACACCTTCATTCATCTTCGGAACACAAATAAAGATATTTTTGGTGCACTCTGAGAGCTCTCTGACCCTCCATAGACAGCAAGCGTCCTTACATGATCTAATATTCTGAGTCATAATGAGCTTAAATATTCATTTAACTTAAAACATCTTTGAAGCCCTCGTTTGATGTTTTGGGTATTTAAATAAATAGCCAGATTTTAAACTGATTCAATCACCCATGCAATCTTGTTAATAAATGAAACGATTCAGTGACTTAAAAAAAAGATTCATTCAAAAACGTTGATTAATTCAGGAATGAAGCAAGTGAAGTCTTTATGAGCGAGTCATTGAATCATTTGATCAACTTAATTTTTTTTAACAGTTCATTGAATATTGAATCTATTTTATAAATAGACTGCAGCCATTTTTACTAGAAACTCTAGTAAATTAAATGTTATTTTGTTTGGTTGTCTGTTTTTTCATAATCATGGTAGGAGAATAGTGATATTGTTTTTCTCCATTTTTAATTCATCCAGAATTGCGCAGCTCTAATTGTTAATTTATCCACATGTACACAAATAAATGCTTTAATTTTAGACAAAGCATCAAAGATGTGGTCAGTGAGGTTCATCCAGGGCCGTATACATTTATTTTGAATTCTACAAATGCATTTACATATTTATGTGCTTAATAATAATATCCTGCAAATCTTATTGTATGAACTGGCATACCTAAAATTGTTAAATCTGAACAACTAATTTTGTGCTTAATAAGTAAGTGATTTGCCAATAAATATATTAATTTGAATTTAACTTTGTATTAAATAAATATATTTTAAATAAATTATAGCTTTATTATTATTATTTTCCTGGGGCTAACCCTTATCTCTCCCAACCTCAGCAACAACCCTATTCCTTAACTGTTATTAATTTATGTCGGAATAAACATAATTTACTAAAATGAGATGCACCGTTTCTGTTACTCATGTGCAGATCATAGACTGTAAAAAAATATGGACGTAGTGTCCGTGACGTCACCCATAG
Organism: Cyprinus carpio; assembly: GCF_018340385.1. Lineage (NCBI taxonomy): Eukaryota > Metazoa > Chordata > Actinopteri > Cypriniformes > Cyprinidae > Cyprinus > Cyprinus carpio. Next base: position 32,993,045 of record NC_056600.1, read on the forward strand.
GCTCCTCAATAGCGGTTTTGAAGCTCAAAGTGTGCAGAGCGGGCCGTCGCCATCTTGGCAGCGTGTCACCGCCACTGATCTATAATATAGAACTGGATTGCTCATGACGACATTAAAGTGAAGCCGCCGCGCCGCCATATTGGTAATCCCTAGTGTGCGTAAACATTCTATTGAATTAATAGGAAATTGTATGATTTTAATGAGAAAACATCACCTAACAAATCAGCGTTTTTAAATCTGAAGTATCCCTGTACATTATTACAATGCAAACACCCTAGGCATGTAAACGGATATTTTTTTAAATGTCGGGAATTTCCCAAACTTATTAAAAAGCTACGTTCATTACAGTAGCGAACATCATGAACATGATAAACATCAGACGAACACGACCTCAACATATAAAACAAACGACAACGTGCTCATTCTGAAATCTGAATTTATTCACAGAAATAACTGACTATATACAGTATGGATTTAAAGACATAAAGCTTTATTTCCAAGATAGTAAGTTAAGCTTTTAATTTCATTATAGAGCAACATTAACAACATAATTGTATTATTCATTGTAATATATTCAAATCCATTTCTGATACTAATACGTTTATGTTTAATAATTGCTGAATAATTATGTTCATAAAGAAATAGTCTAGTATATTTTGTGTTGGATCATTATCTGTGTCATCAGTGCAAAGCAGACACACCCACCTAAACGGTTTACATATATCGCTTATACTGCCCCAAAAGACCGTAAACACTGCAGATAACACCTGAAGTAAACATTAATTTACATACACATAACATAAAAACTAGTCCCGTTTGACTGATTTGCTTCAAATCGGGTGATTTTAGGACAGCGGTTTGAATGTGACTCAATGGTGCTCTCTGCCGGTAGGGATTAGTAAAATGGCAGATCGAACACTTCCGGTGGCTTCACTGCCTGCTGGCAGTTTAGAACGCGATGAGCGATCCAGTCATATATAGATCAGTGGTCACCGCGCGACTCTCCCGGAAAATCGAAAATGGGCAAAAAGGCGGGAGCTGGTTGCTGAAACCACGCCCACCTAGCACGACGGCATTGTCAGCAGCGGCAATCCACCTGTCACTCAAGTGGCCACGCCCTTAATTATGCATTAATATAATTTAAACAAAAAATTAAAAAAAAAAATCACAAAAAAACACACCCCCCACAAAGTTCAAAATAACTACAAAAATATCTATAAACACCAAAAAAAATTTTTGAACAAGGCTTTAAATCATGTTTTTTGCAGCCAGCCTCAAGCGGCCAGTCGATGAATTGCAGTTTTAGTCACTTCCTTATTGGCTTCATGAGAGAGAGCGCGAGGTTGCCGCTCGGTGCAGGTGCGCTTAACTCACACAAAATAACCGTCATTAATATCACTGGATAAAACATTTCAGTGTTTCAATCAGTAATGATTATTTTCACAATTTCATATAAAACTCTGTAAACGAGTTTTGGTGATTTAAACTTTTTAAATTGATAAACACACGCACCTTTCTTAAGCCGAATCACAGACGCGGGAGCGCGGCGTTGCTTTATGACGTCATACCTCTAGACCAAAATAAAAGTCTTCTTCGATAAAACACAGAATTTTCCGTTAGAAAAAAATATAAATAATGAGGTACATTAGGAGCTATCATAACCCCAAAGCTGTCGATACCGTTGAGCTGTACATGTAGTCCTATATCTAAATTTAAGCAACTGTGAAGTGTTTTTCAATTCATGATAAATTACAGAGCTTTTGTGATATTCTCCATTAAGGATAAACTCCAGTATCTTGGTCTTAAAATTACAGGATAGGGAAGAACTTATGAATATTTCAGATTCATAAATTGTAGATCAAAATAACATTTGCAGTTGTGATTTTGATTGTGATCTGTTTGCAGGGAGATTTAAATATTTAGTTTATTGATTGAAACTAAAATCTCATGTCAATGCATTCATCTTATTCCATCTCAGTTTACATAAAACAAACACAAAACAAATTTCAGCTTTATTTGGTTAAAGTGGATTTCATTAAAGGTCTATGACTGTAAAGACTTACACTGACTGTGAGTTTGATTTTGACTGTCTGAATGAAAACCATTGATAAAAATGGTTAAAATAATTTATTGTAAATTAAATGTAAATGAAATTGATTAAAGTGTTAAGTTAACAGTATATAATCTGTGCTAAAATGTGATTATAAAAAAGTTACCTATTAAGCTCTCAGATTTCAATCATTGGAAAGTGATTTATAAACATAATTTTCTTTATATGAAATCATATGATTTCAGTGGTAATGTTCTTTGGGCAGTTTTGTTTAAATTTGAGTTTTTGATACTATGTGGTGCTGCAGTCATCAAGACTGACTAAAGCAGTGAATCACTACAGGTATTTGCCCAGATTTTCACCAACTCTGATCCAATCAGCATAACTATAACACTCATTATCACAGAGATCAGGGCCACTGCATTCACATTAAACTCAGGTATTGATTAGCAGGAACAAGACACCAGTTAAAAGAAATTAGGCAGAACCATCAACACCCAATAAAGACAAAGTGACACCATGATCAGAGATGGGCATAAATACATGTGAAGATATTTAAAATAGAAATACAAAATACTGTCTGGATAAAAAAAATATTTAAATACAAATATAGTATTTTGTAGTCTGAAAATACACAAATTACATGTGAAATTTGCCATTTTTTGATGAACAATGAAAGCAAAAACTTTTTTTTTTGTGGTGTACCATTCATCAGTGTCTTCACAAAAGCACACAATCACTAGACTGAACTGATGGTGACACACAGTGATTAACCTAATTATTTTGTCTCTAAATAAACATACATTTGTATAGATGGGTGAACACAATCACCTGATTTTGTAAATGTGCCCAATTTTTTCGTTAAACAAAAAGTTTGCACTTGTCTAAAAATGCAAGCAGAATGCAATGCAATAGCAGAAATAATTAAAGTAATGGTCTGTTTAATATTAACATTAATTAAAAGAAAATGTGTAATGAATTTTAAAAAAACATACAACAAAGCTGTCACGCTATGGTGAATGAAACGCACAAAGAACAATGGAAATAGTCTTTAATAATCCACAATAGGGCAAACGCAGGTTGGACAGGCAGGATGAACACGTAGCGATGTAGTAGACCGGAGAGGGGAACACAGGACAGACTGGAAACTAAAGTAGGGGTGCTAATGAGTGAAGACAGGTGAGGAAGATCAACTAATGAAGACACAGGTGTACTGTACTGACTAACATAATCAGACATGGGAAAAAACCAGGTCACAGAACACGAGGAATGAAAACACAACAAAAGTCCAAAGGGGTGTGACAGTTCGCCCTCCTCGCAGCGCAGAAATAGCAAATGGAGGGATGGAGGGGGAAATAGGAGGAGGACACAAGGAGTGGAGAAGGGATGGTGACAGGGGACGGCAATGGGCTGGCAGGAAGGCAGGCATATGAGACAGGTTGAGGCTTCAGTGGTGGACGGACACCCGGGAGTACGACGACAACCAAAGTCCAGGGTGGATCAGATGGAGGGAGAAGGCAGGAGGGAGCAGGAGGAGCAAGCCGGGAACCAGGCCACAGCCCTGATGGCAGCCCACAGTGGAGCCGACGGAGGGAGGAGCCATGGTGGAGGAAGTGTTAGGCTCCAGGGGGCTGACCGACCGCGGAGCAGGTGGTGGTGGAGCACGAGGTGAGACAGAGAGCCGATGGGACAGGATGATGGGGAGGATCCAGAGGGCCAAGGCAGAGCAGATGGCTCTGGTGACCGAGGCGGAGGTGGGGATCTGGAAGGCCGCGGCGGAGCCGGACGGAAGGAGGAGCCTGACAGAGCTGGAGAGATGAGGCACAGTCGGAGGTGTGGAGTCCCTAGGTGGCTGATGGTCGACGACAGACCAAAGCAGAGCTGGAGGGAGTCCAGCGGAGCAGGGAGCAGAGAGGAGCGGAGGGAGCTAGGACCCATGGTGGAGCCGCTGGGTCGACAGGCCAAGGCAGAACCCACCATCTGTGCAGCGATGTGGTGCTGTGAGATGCGATGTAGTTTTATTGTGTTCTTTGTTTGGAATTATTTTCACTACTAAAATATAACAAAAATAGTTAAATTCCCTTAGTAAAGGCAATTTAAAAAAAAAATGTCTAAACACATTATACATGTTATAAATGTATTGCTAAAACATATTACAAAGACTGTGAACTGTAAAACAATGAATTGTGGAGTTAGACCGTTAAACAGTTTCTCACCATTGCTGTGATCTGGATTTTTTGGGCGGGGCTAAAACGGGGGATTGATGACGCACTGCGTCCCCCTGAGCTCCTGGCCCGCACCTAACAATATAAATAGAGCACATTCGCATCAGTTTGCCGCTCAACCGCGAGTTACTGTCATACTGTTACTTACTACAGCCTACAGTTTGCTAGCTATGCCTTCGTCACTAAAATGCGTACTACCCGGATGCCATCACTTACAAAACAGATCTGTGACCTTATTTAGCCAAGTTAGGTTATGCTAGTTAAGTTACATATAGCTAACTTGCATAAAAGGGAGAACAAAATCTTACCATTCTGTTGCAGGCAGAGGTGGACGATGTTGATTCTCTATTACTTGTTCCATGTCATCTAAATTACATTCTGGCTCTGGAGGCTCAAACATATGGTTTTGTACAACCAATTAAGCTGTTAGGAGCATCCGTTCCGGCTGTAGCGGTGACAGTTGAGTGTGGCGACTTCTGCTTTCCCGCGAGTGGGCGTGGTTTCAGCGCAGCCAGCGGACACCCCCCCAGCATTTGAGAGCTGAGACTACTGCTCATTTTTTCGAGATTTTGATAGCTTATTTTATATACTTACCGGCTTTTTTTATCATTCAAATTTTGCTGGGTGGCTAATAACACATTTTTCTGTGGTATAACAAACTCAGAACACATACTTAAATTTGACTTTACAGGGACTTAAATATTGCATCTACGATGTAAGAGAATTAATATTAATTATTTGTTTATTAAACTATTGTATTAAATCAGTGTCACATTTTAATGTGACAGTATTAAGGAAGACAGCACTCTTGGTTGGTTATTAGGGCTGCATGATATATCGAAAATATTGAAATATCCCAAACCATTGATGATCACCATTAATGATGGTCAAATTGTCAAAAAAAAAAAAAATACAGGGGGGATGGTGCGGTCAATTTCTTTGGGGTGGGGGGGTAATTTTAATTCATTACTTGGTAAAAACTCATACATGGGATTTTTTTTTCATTACTTGAATTATAAGGGCATTAACTGCATTCTATTAGATTTCATCAGCAGTGAATGGTTTTGGACTCAAAAGGTTTTTTTTTTTTTTTTTTCAAAGTCGGTGACGTACTTGATAATGTCAACTCTCCTATCATCTCTCAGTCCCTCACAATCACACATACAGTACAATAACATTCTATCAGGGGAATGTCTATAGCAAGAAGACAAAAGAAGTTATGATTTTCCCTTGATTACAATTTTAAGAATTAAAGGTGCTGTATGTAAGATTTTGACTCAACTAAAGCATAAAAATATCATAATATGTTTGCAGGTATTTAAGAAACATGCCAAGTTAACATACTTGTTTATCTGAAAAACAATGCTACCATCAGTTATTCTCCTTTGATAATGTGCGTTCCGGCCCGGAATGTCGATCTTTGTTTTGGTTTGTGAAACCCACCCACTGCCAGTTTACCCAATTGTATTTCGGCATCCCGGTTTGCCAGTTGGCGGAAAACACACCATATTTCATTTCATTCCTCGTAAAGCGCGCTCGTCCCTGTTTGTGTCGTAAATCTGGGATGGTGGTTTTACTGAGGGGATGCTTTTTGTAATTTTTTTCAACCAGGGGATGCCATCCCCCCTCAATTCGAGCCCTGGATATGTGAGCGTGTGCTCTGATGCAAGACAATCAACAAGCCGTGAAGCTTTCATAGTGAGCTAACCTGACAAGATGTATCAGCTTAACACAATTTGCATCAGCTTAACCTGCTGGAACATGGCCTGATCACAGAGCGCCCAACATGATGGTGCCCTAAGCAGCAAATGACAGAAAGGATACTGGAACAGCAGAGGGCTCTGTCACAGATTCTCTCTGAAAATCGGAGTACACAACATCTGGTTCCATCCTGGCAGGACATTGAAGTCCTTAAGTCAGTAAAACTAGTGGTGGTTGAGGAGATTACCCTCTTTCATGTAAATTCCCCCCATCCATGCGCTTTGAGTAACCATAAAAGCGCTATATGAATGTAACAAATTATTATTAAACAAGGCATTGAAGGCACTTCAGGAGTTTATGAGGTCAATTTTCACCATTTAAGCAAGCTGGCACAAAAGTATCTTTGTGTGCCTGCCTCCAGTACACCTTCTGAAAACATTTTCAGCACATCAGGTAGTGTAGTTACATGTCAGCACACATCTCTGAAACCAAGCAGAGTGGACATGATAAGAGAACAAAGGAGTAACTCCTCTCTGCTTCAATTGTTTTTGTGAAATTCCCCTCGGTTGGTAAATCGCGTTCCGGGGGTCCCCCTGGGTAGAAATTGCAATGGCGTTCCACTCGGTAGAAATGGCGCTTCCCCCTCGTGGATAAATGTATTTACAATTATATTGAGGAACAGTTTGGGAAAAGTTATTACCAGATAACCAAATATTACCAGACACCCATCTCTCTCAATGAACCTAGTGAGAACATCTCGGAACATTTTATCTGAACTACAATAAGAGACAGTTCACACAGAATACATCTTTGGGTCCAATAACGTGAGATACAGCGCTCTGGAATGATTTAAAAAAGTGCAATCGCAAAACATGAGACACAAAGGAATAACGGCAATAACAGAAATTGCCATGTCGACTTGCTACTGTAAACAAAAGCTTGCAATGCTTGCCCTGCCTCTGGGGTGTCCTGATTGGTCCTCTGTTGTGGAACTGACATTGATGAGCTGTGCAGCTTGTAAAACTTGCAGTGATATAACATGCCTGTAAGAGTAAATGTTTGTTGTAATGTGAATTTTTTTATGTTTAGTGGCAACTGAATTTAAATGTAATGCAGCAGATTTCCTTTGAACGCACTTCATACTCCAAATGATTCATTAATCATACTTGCACAGCATTAGGTCTCATTGTACCTGTGGGTGTGTGATGATCGACATGGTCGTTGACACAAATAAAACATGTATTATTTACCAGAAGATATAAACATGGAACCCGCTAAGGAAAAACAGTTCTGGTAAGCATTTGTATTTAAGTTTTGGGGTCCTCTCACAGCTATCTAGACCAGGAATCGCCAACCCTGCTCCTGGAGAGCTACCGTCCTGCAGACTTCAGTTCCAACCCTGCTCCAACACACCTGTCTGTAATTATCAAGTAGCCCTGAACACTTTGATTAGCTGCTTCAGGTGTGTTTGATTGGGGTCGGAGCTGAAATCTGTAGGACAGTAGCTCTCCAGGAGCAGGGTTGGAGACAATTGATCTAGATTATTTTGTAATTTGGTGACAGGGCTCTGACAGTCCTTGTGCTCATGTCTATGGTGTTACCCCACCCCTCTCATTATCTGTTCATTGGTTCTTTTGCTTCCAGCCGTGTTACCTTATTAATTTGTAATTCGGTTCCCTACTTATGCTCCCTTTGTTTGCTCTTCTGGGCTTATGCGTCTCACTCTGTTTGTATGCCTGCTGGTTCCCGGTAGTTTTTCCTGTTTATATTTATTCCTCTGGTTTTCCCCTTGGGGTGGTTTTTGTTGTTGTTTTTGTTATTTTATATTTTTGGTTTAATAAATCCATTTTTTGCACTTGAGTTTTTGCTACCCATTCATACTGTAACAGAATGCATCAGCCACAACAACACTAAGCAGGATGGAGGATTATTATTTTTATTTTTTCACAGACATGAAGCAGCACCTCGACCGTTCCAAGCAAGCCCTAGCCTGGAAACTGCGTCTCTGCCAACAGAGCGTCTGTCCGTTGGGTTTGTACGCAGAAGCCCTCTATGATGCAACCCAAGGGCTTGGGCTCACTGCTGCAACTCTGAATTGTTTCTATTTGGCAGGCTTGGATAAATCCGTCAGGTGGGACGGGCTGGGTGATCTCAGGACGTGGTTCTGCTGAGATCTAGTGGACTACGTGATCACCCAAAGGGGGTCAGAGTTGGAGATGGAGGAGCTGGCCAGCCGTTGGCCAGGAGTGGTCCCAGTCACTCCTAACTCTTAACAGGGCCCAGAACTTTTCATTCACTCCTTGGCTTTCCAGGGCTGGTGTGCAAGCTGGAGGATTGGGCAGCTGGCATTCCAAGACTGGCTCCTCCCGAGGCGGCAGGTGCCCACTCTCAAGACTTCCGAGGTGGCAGTGGCCACTCACTATGGTCCTGAGATGGAGGCTGTCCCTGAACTGAATACTAGTTAATGTCGCATTGGACTGAAATTTAGTGACTTTGTTCATAAAGGGTATAACTACTCAATTTGTTTTTTGATCATTTTCATACTTTTTTGGGGGGAGATTTTTCACCTTGTTACACTTGTGGTGTTCCTGGGCAAAAATGACCTGGCCTCAAAAAATTGCTTAAATCACTCATTATGCTATATTATCACCAAATATTGGATTAAATCTTTTTGTCAAATTATTTTCTTTCATTTAGAACTGGTTTTGTATTTACATTTATGGCAGATTAATCGTAAGCCTCATTTATCTGAGAGTAGGCACCTCATTTTTTTTGAGAAAAAAAGCATTATTTATGAATCATTTTCACAATATTAAATAAAAACTGATGAAAATTTGCACTGTTTATCACACTAGTGTACTTTAATGTTTAATCAGGAAGTTTGCTTTTAAATGTTTTATTTTGTACAAAATCATACTTGTGGTGTTCCTGGTCAATGTCCAGCCGTTTAAAGTGAATGGGAAAGAATGAAAGTAATAGAAACTATTAGTGTTCAGGAGCATGTTGATCATGTTCATGTTCACATATGTACATGTGTGACTGCAAACATAAAGGCCTTGGACCTGTTCATGTGTGGATGCATGCATACTTACGCTAACACACACACACACACACACACACAGGTATACAAACTATTGGGAGCATTACAAGATTTCTGTTTCATCCTACCCTGAATTGCATCTGATATCATTTAATCAATCTCTCTCTTTCTCTCTCTCTCACTCACCCACCCTCACACACGAACTGGCTCTTCTTTCTTTCATAACACCTTTTAGACAAAATATTATGACAGGTTTTGGGGCTTTCATGTTCTCACAAAGCAGACAAAAGTTTACTAATAAATGCTTAACACAAAGACAGAGCATATAAATATTGTTGTACCACGAAATGTTCTCTATATGGCAGTGCTGTTTTTTCAAAGACAGCACAAGTAGAAATATCTCCTTTAATCTAAGACAACTTCTGAGATTTACAAACCTATTATAACTTTTTATGGCCAAGAACAAATGTGCTGCTGTAAACAAATGTAATCACACTTCTATTTAATATTAAAAAAACAGGCTAATATGAACTTCATATTTTTAATTAAATAAATATTTCCAATTTTTCATACAGTACTTCCAAAATAACATATTCAGATGCTAGTTTTCAACTTTAAGTTTAAATATTTCATCAGTGGAAGAAGTTGACTGGATTTCAAATTTCTGGATTTTCTCAGGGTCTCAGTCTTTAATTGAAAATAAATAAATATTGGGTCAACTTTACTATTTGTATTTTCCAAAAATAAAACATGTTTCAAGCACATTTAAGGCATTTAAACACAAAACCAGTACATTCAGTGTGTTGAAACAGATTTCTAGCTGAACGACGATGCAAAATTTTAAAAATAGGTCTCCTCCTCTCAACCTTGATGCCTAGCATTCTGAATACCCAGATGCTCCTGTTGTTTGCTCGTCCTCTGTTGTACTGGAATTCACAAGAGGCAATTATGTTAAAATGAGGATAGTGACACCCACAATTAAATGTTTCTGCAATCATGGTATAACATAAGGGAATAAATTCAAATGTTCTATCTAAGTGGTACTCCGTACACAGTTGTTTTGAACTGATTATCAACACTCATGATGAACAAATGCTTGAATAAATAAATTAACAAAGAACAGCAGTGAACAGTGCCTATTATCAACAGAATTTAATAAACTGAATAAATCATTCTACCCGACCTGTTTGTGTGTGTGTGTGTGTGTGTATATAAATATATATATATATATATATATACACACACACACACACACACACATATATATACATGCATACACAAATGTATATATACATAAATGCATATATATATATATATATATATATATATGTATATATATATATATATATATATATATATATATATATATATAAATAGGTGCGGTTGAAAGATTTTTATTAATCAAATTTTTTCATTCTGATGGGATATAAACTTAGTTCCTGTCAAACGAGGATATCAGGAAGTAACTCCTACATGATGCACATGACTGTGGAGTGTAAATCGAGTTACCCCTCCCACTTCATGTAGTTTTACTGAGATTTCTTATCCCATGCAAATTGGCCATTTACATTACATGAATCTACATTCAGTCACTGTGTTTAGGTTTATTCCACATCATTTTAGATGCAAAATTATGCAATGGACACCAATGAGGAATTCTGTTTGAGCAATTTACATACCTTTATTTTATGGCCAAATTTGCTTTCATCTATCAGAATGATTTCTCTTCTTCTTCCAATAGTCTGCTTGCCTCTTTTTCTCATTCTTTTCATTGCAGATTTACAAACTCCTCTCAGCTTGTCTGCCAGTTTACTCAGAGTTGCAGAACTCCGAGTAATCCCCTCATAGCATGTCCACTTGTCGCAGTCGAAGACCTTGGGCAAATCTGTAATGGACAAACCAAAAAAATATTTAAGCTACACAATTTAGATGTTGGGATTGAAGCCCATTTCTCCCAACATGACAACCACAATTTCCCATTTGCAGATGCAGCACCACCCAAACATGAATGCACAATAGATCCACCTAGATCCAAATACCTGAGGTCTGACCAGAGAACCAAGTGGGTTCAGTACCTTAGACATGGGTCGGGACTGATATTAGTAGCCCTAGACATTTGGTAATTTTAAATAAACATGTTTTCACCAAATATACCTGGGAAGACCTTAATTCTTTTAAACAATACCAACTTTCTATTACGAAGCAGAATGCTAGTAACTTAACAGCATAGGTTACTAGACACTGAAAAACGCTTTGGTTACTTAACGTAACCTCTGAAGATAAGGGAACGAGTGTTATGTATAGGAAAACTAATTTTTTCCTTTCTGCTGAAGCCTGATTTGTTCATGTTTGTGTAGTTGCACAAACCAATGGCGCTTCAGCCCGCCAAAGGGGGCAGGGCCGACCTCTATAAGTCGGTCCGTAGCACCATTCATCAGATCATTCAACTGAAGTGACGATCATCGATTCATGCAGCTTGTAGTGCGGCAAGTGACTTAACGTTTGTTCCCTTATCTCAGGGAACCGAGGTTACATTAAATAACTGAAGCGTTCCCTTTCGAACATTCACTCACGTTTTGTATGGGAATGAATCCAATCATGCCGCACTACGAGCAACAATTATATGCTGCTCTGTGAGCCCAGTGTTAGAGCACTAATAAGGGCCCTAAGGGACAGGGGCGGATTTAGTGAATTGGGGGCCCCAGGCAAATATAGGAATGGGGCCCTATACATTTGCACACATTTACCTAGATCAACCCTCGAGGTCCTTTTTTGTCGTGATGCTTGCTGCTGCACAATGGTGCCAGATTGTTGTGTCCAATGTTTCTACATTTTTTATGTGCATGTTCTAATGGGATTCTTTAATTTACATTTATTCATTTAGCAGATACTTTTATTATTTCATGTTGTAGACCACGAAATAGCAATTGATTTACCGTTTTTTTTAGTTTTAACATAAAACAAAATAAATTATAAAATGATAAACCTCACAACTGAAATTTTATATTTCTGGGATGAGTCAGAAGTATAAATTATTATATTATTTAAAACAGATTTATGTGAGTGAATATTAGCATTGGTCTGAACAAAAACTGCAGACTGGATTATTGAAAATGCACATTCATTCTCTGCCAGTAGGAGGTGCTTTTGGAGTCAGAAATATAGTGGTTTCCCCGGTAACAGCTCTAAACAAAACAGCTCAGTTCATAAATGGTACTTTATCAGGTAAAATGAAAATGTGAGTTACCAGCATAAGCCTACATTTTATTTTAGTCATTTTAACTTAGGGCTGTCAATCAATTAAAATATATAATCACAATTAATGGCATGATTGTCATGAGTTAACTTGTGAATAATCGCAACTTAATTGCACATTTTTATCTGTTCTAAATGTACCTTAAATTAATATTTTCCCCATGGTTTCACAGACAAGGCTTAAGCTAGTCCCAGACTAAAATGCATGTTTGAGCTGTCTCAACTGAAAATATCTTGCTCTGACATATCTTAAAACTCATTGTTCTGTGTCAATATGTACACCTGTAACACTTTCTTTTAAGGCATTTTTGTAATGCAAAAATTAATTTATGCAATTAGTGAAACCAGTTAACAGAGCATGAAGAGTAGACATGTTTCATAGGTCATATAGATGTTTTTCAAAGAACTTGTTCATGTCTATTAGACACATGAAAAAAAAAACAGAAATACTAGCTTCCTATTACTTCTCTTTCTTTGCACTGAGCACTTTACACAAACCTGTTTGCATTTTCGCATGACAGGGCAGCTCACTTCTTCTGAACATGCAAAATGTACATTTATTATTTATTATTACATTTGTTTGCCTCTCTGTGCCACATACTGTATTTTGATACAGCTAAATTCTCAAAACTGTTTTCATTGATACATTTGACGGGATGAATATGAAATAGTGACTGAAACGTGACCCGTTAATCTGCACAAAAATATATAATCGTGCCGTCGTCTGATAAAAATCAAATAGGCTACAGAAAAGCTTGAAGACAATAGCTGTGCTGTGATTTCAGCTATACTTATATGTAAAATTAGAGAAGCAACATGTCAGTGTTTTAACTGAAAGCGCAGCTCCTTTCAGCCGCGCGCTGAACGCAGAGAGGCTGCGGCAGTCAGCTTTAGATTCATAAAATTTTATTTTGCTACAAGCTGGATACACAAGAAGCACGTTCAACTCGGACGCGCAGACGATTGTCGTGCATAAACACCGTAAACAGCAACCGTTCGCGTGTCCGCGCTTAATGCGCATCTCCTATATGAAAAGCATTAGGGGGCCCTTGGCTTTTGGGGGCCCAAGGCAGTCGCCTACCTTTGCCTAATGGGTAAGTCCGCCCCTGCTAAGGGACCTATGCATCATCTCGCCCCGAGCCTAGCTGAGGGCATGAGAAATTACTACCCACATGGGAGGTTTAAACAGAATCAGGGCGGGGACGTCTAAGTTATAGAATCTGGCAAAAGTGGACGGCGACGACCAGCCGGCAGCCGCACAGATCTCACTGATAGATATGCCGCAGGACCACGCCCATGAGAAGGCCATTCCCCTTATGGAGTGAGCTCTCACACCAATAGGGCATTCCAGTCCTTACGATGTGTAAGCCAGAGCTATTGCATCAATAATCCAGCGAGACAGTCTTTGCTTAGTAACCGGCAGACCCTTCTGGCGGCCTACAAAGCAAACAAACAGCTGTTCAGACTGCCTAAACAGTTTAGAATGTTCCACAAAGACTCTCAGAGCCCTCACAGGGCAGAGAGCGTCCGGTCCCTGCTCGCCGTCTGCAGCAGGAGGGCCAATAGGGATATTACTTGCGCCCTAAAGGGAGTAGAGAGCACTTTAGGAACATAGCCATGTCTCGGTTTCAAAATGACCTTGCAGTCATTGAGCCCAGTTGTCTTCCGAGGCGAAGAGGTCGACCTCTGCCTTCCCAAAGACCGCCCAAATTCGCTCTAACGTATGAGGGTCCTGCGCCCAATCGCCTGGGGCTACCTTGCCTCTGGACAGCATGTCTGCTCCCAGGTTCATCTTGCCCAGCACATGAACTGCCCTTAGCGAGAGGACTTCTTTCTGTGCCCAGAGAAGGAGGCGACAAACCAATATGTAAAAGGCGTGAGACCTGAGACCACCTTGGTGATTGATATAAGACACCACTGTCGTGCTGTCTGAACAGACCAGGACTTGGTGGCCTTTGATGGCCGGAAGGAAGGATTGCAGGGCTAAGATGACTGCCAACATTTCCAGGCAGTTGATATGCAGGCATCACTGCTGAGCTGTCCAGGAGCCGAATGCCGGATTGCCCCACCCGGAGTTGGACGCGTCTGTCGTGATCACTTTCCTTCTGGGGGCTATGCCCATCCTCACTGAAACAGGCGAGTGGTCCTCCAGGGGGTCACAACTTTGATACAGCGGTGGTCCACCCTGACCGGAAATCTCTTCAACCGCCAAGCGCGGGCAGGACTCGGGCTTTTAGCCAAAATTGGAGGAGCCGCATGTGGAGCAGGCCCAGCGTAGTTACAGAGGCAGCAGCGGCCATGAGGGCGAGCAGCCTCTGAAAAAACCTCAGGGGGCGTGTCGTCCCAGGTTGGAGGGAAGCCGTCAATCGCTGAATTGTCAGGGATCGATCTGGTGAAATCCACACTCGCATTAGGGCGGAGTCTAGAACCGTTCCCAGAAAGACAGTTTGTCATCTGGGCAACAACTGGCTCTTGCGGGTTGATGACCAACCAGAGGCTCTCTAAGTGACTGAGCAGCAGCTCTTTGTGAGCGTTCAGTTCCCGTTCTTATCTGGCTAAAACCAGCCAATCCGGTCTGGTCTGAGGTAGTTCAATATGCGGATTCCCATCTGCCTGAGAGGGGACAGAGCCACGTCTATGCACTTTGTAAAAGTGCGTGGGGCCAGGGACAGTCCAAATCGAAAGACTGCATACTGATAGGCCACTCCCTCAAACGCGAATCTCAAAAACGACCGGCGCATAAGCGAGCTGTTCAGATGTCTAAGATCTAAAATAGGTCTGAGCCGTCTCTCTTTGGGACGAGGAAATAGTGACTGAAGAAGCCTGACTCGCTGTTCGCTGGGGGCACTATTTCCACAGTGCCTTTTGAAAGCAGTGCTTGCACCTCCTGCCAGAGAACAATAGCTCCGTTGTCTGGGACAGAAGTTTGAATGACGCCTCTGAAGCGGGGCGGTCTGCAAGCGAACTGCAGCAAGTAGCCTCATCGAATTGTTTCCAAAACCCATCTCGAGATTCCCGGAATGGTTGCCCAGGCCGTGTAATGAGAGGCAAGAAGGTTTTATTTTCTCGAACGAGAGCTCGCCTTGAAAATGTGGGGAGTCTACATTCGTATAAGTATGTAGGTCCGCTATCACAGTGGTAAAATATTCTGGCACGCACTGCACCTGCAGGACTTGACCCGCTAAAAACACCTCTCCCAGAGGTGTTCGAAGAGGTGAGGAGTGAAGGCGAGCTGTTTTGGGGGGCGTTCCGGCCAAGGCGAGAACGGGGCCCCTCCTTTTCCTCTCTAGCGCCTTAGGACGGCTTCAGCGGCTCAGGGTCCAGCACAACTCGTGGGCAGGGACCTTGACGCTTTGGGAAGGGGAAGCGTTTCGCCGGCCTGGATTGCTGTTACAGTCCGGGTTCCATTTTTCGCTGAGGCTGATGCTGCGTTGGCTTTGCAGGCTGAGCAGCGGGGCTATTCTGGTGGCCCGCAGCTGTGGTGCCAAGGCATTTAAGGAGGAAGTGACGCAGTGCCTGCAACGTCTTCTGAGCCTCCGAAAACCGTTTAGTGAACCCATAAACAGCGGAGCCTTTCATATAGCCCTTTCGGCAAGACTGACGAGTCGAGGAAGGCCATTTTCTCAGCGTCCCTGATCTCTGTCCGCATTAGCCAGAGGTGGCGCTCCAGCACCACCAGGCTGGCCATGGTCTTGCTGATCGCTTGCGCTGTGGCCTTTGTAGCACGCAGAGCGATATCAGTTGCTGTGCGCAGCTCCTTAAAGGCCTGCTGGTGCTCTTGGACAGACTCGTCCATATTACGGAGAAGTTTTGCTTGAAACACTTGAAGGATCACCATTGTGTGCAGCGCTGAACCGGCCTGTCCGGCTGCTGCATAAGCCCTGTTGGTGATAGCCTAGGTGGTCCTGCAGGGCTTAGATGGATGCGCTGTATGGTCCTTTAAGCCGAAAGGCAGATGGTGGGCACAGATGTGCAGTGATCGCTTCCTTCAGGGGGAAGTTTGGTGTATCCCCTTTTGTCAGTGCCGTCAACGGTGATGAGAGCTGCTGCAGTAGAGGGGTTCACCCATGCCGAGTAGGGAGCTTGCCACATCTTAGTGAGCTCAGTGTGAGACGGAAACGGGGTGACCCATACAGGTTTCCCCTCCTGTTCCATTAGAACAAAGAACCCCAAAAGGCTCTGCTCATTCCTTGGCCCCTGGTGGGAAAATGCAGGAAGTCGGGCACCCCAATGTTGTTGCGGCAGTGCCAACGACTTCGGGTGTTTTCTGCCCACCCCCCGGGGGCCCAGGGGAGAAGGGTCCAGTAAAGCTTCTACTCCTCTCCCACAGTCATCCCCTGCTCCGCAAAAATCAGAAGACTCTGATCTGTCATTTAAATGTTCTTTGGGCAACTCGCCCATCTCTGGTCTTCAATTCTTGGAGTCTGAAAACTCTAATGACAACACTAAGATCTTGTCACCTTTATCACGCTTTATTAAAGACGTCTTGTTAATTCCACACCAGAAATTTCTCCTAGTCCGACAGTGTCTGAAACAGCCCGAGAATTAGTCACATCAGATCTGGTTCCACGAGTGCAACTGGAACCTATACACACTGATTCCACTGACATTGCGCTGATCACTAGCTCAGCGAGCTCGGTAGGAAGACCCAAACGTCACGCCAGTACCACCAAAAAAAAGTGTGGATTGGCGTTTGACGATTCATAAGAAATATGTGATTCTGGGTGATTCTAATGCCGCAAAGTTCCCTAAATTTCAGAACACAGATCTACAGATAGAATCTTTTTCAGGCACAAAGTTTCAGCATGCAGCGAACCTGATTGAGGGGGCGCAAATCACAGAAGTGCCTGAGAAACTTGTTCTCTCTTTCAGACTCAATAACTGCCAACAGAGATTTAAAATCAGGGCGATTAAAGAACTGCAGAAACTAGTTAAGGTGACTCAAGGTGACTAAATTCCCTAATGCTGACATTTTTGTCCCTATTATTAATTTTTCCAGAGTCCTCCTAATCGCGGAACAACAGATGATTGAGGACATTAATGTGTACATTCAAAAGAATTGTGATTTCATTCCCTCCATTCCAAACACCTACTTTGCAGTGGAAAAGGATGGGATCCATTGGAGGCCCGCCACTGCAAAGTCGCTTCTTTTGTACTGGGCCAAGTTTTTAAACTTCAAATTATCTTTAGCCCAATAACTGGCGTAGATAACTTAATAGTGAATCTATCTAAAACATTTACATTAACATCTGACCAGTGTTCGTTACTCTTAAAAGGATTGACATTTATCCCAACACCATCCGGCTTTAAAACGAAAAAGATAGAATTATTAAATGACTTACATATCATCATCGTCTTCAACTGAAAACATACTTTCAAGGAAAAAAGCTTCAGAAAAAGAGGCTTCCATTTATGGGTCCATCCGAATGGACACCATCTTTGCTTTCATTACTAAATAACATTAGATAGATTGTTAAAGCCGACTTGTATGCATTTCATCATCTAAATTGGGAGCCAAATACACATCATAATCTCACGACAGCAGAGAGGAAAGCACTCAAAGAGCTAAGTCAGATTACTGATATCATTATAAAGCCGGCCGACAAGGGTAACGTGGTGGTTATTTTGGGCAAGGCCCAATACCTCTGGGAGGGACATCGACAACTCGGTATCACTTTTTATTATCGACCCCTGGACCAACTGATTTATACAGAAACGGCTATAGAGGTTAGGAATATCCTCGAGGAAATGTCAAAAAAAAAAATTATCAATCTGAGACAGAAGGACAAATGACATGAAGTTGACCAGACAAAACATGAAATATTTTGTGTTCATATTGTCTGCAATGAAATACAAGTCAAAGTAAATTTAGAAATCACTACTTTCTTTTTTTATTTGAGTTTTCCATACTGTCCCAACTTTTTCTGATTTGGGGTTGTGTATATATATATATATATATATATATATATATATATATATATATATATATCTATATATATATAACATTTCACAAGAAATAGCAACTAGTCCTACATCTATTGTCAGCAATAAAATGTTAATTTAAGTTAATTTAACCTAATCGTTGAAGGCTAACAATAGCCAAAGACCTATTACTGAACATGGCATAGCTACACACAATGATCCTGCTATGTACAGCCAAATAATAGATTACAAGTCCCATACCATATTGCTCATAGGCCTACCCTTGAGGTTTATCAAAAAATGTAAAGACATAACGTTCGCTGTTTTCGTGGTGTAACTTGGGTGGGAAAGATTGTGTAACAAAAAAGGTTTAAAGAGCAAAAATATCTGAACTTTATTTATTTTATTCGTATATTTTTTATTGAATTTCAAAAATACAATTCAGTTCTCGAGACATTTAGCGAACAATGTTTATGAACATAAGGATGGAATGATCCTCGTCTCCATCTCTGCTCATAGCAGACTAATGGTTTGAGGGGAGTGGTTAAGCGTTTTTTTTTTTGTGTGTGTGTGTGTGTGTGTACTTGTTCGGATTCATTTTTCACCACAAGATTATAACATGCGCTACAAAAAAAAAATTCCATGTCGACTTTAAAAATAAAAATGTCTTACCATATTGTCATTTTCAATCCATCTGAACCTGGTTCTCCTTGGAATTATTTCTGACTCATCTTCCAAGTACCTTTTGTAAGGTCCTGCACGCTTTGCCATTATTTATCTTGCAAACACCTGCATCAACAAAAATGCATCTCCGAATTTTTGTAAAAATAATTTGTAACCGTCTGTCGTGATATTTAAGTCATGTGATCCGTTCACGCACATCCGAATCTTAGCTCTTGCCTAATTAACAACACGACCTATTTTTAGCAACAAACACTGCAAAGCAAAAAGAAAATAAAGAAAAAGCGTCAGTCACAACACTTAAACAATGGCATTTGCCATTTATTATTTCAAGGACAAGAGCATTGAAGTGGGTAAAATTGACTGGATGAGTACTGAAGACCAGCAAAATTGTTAAAAAATTATAACACAATGTCCCACACTCGAGGATGAAGATGATGGATGGATGAGTGTGAAGTGGGAAAAAGGCAGAAAAAAGAAAAAATGTCCAGCCCTTTTTCCTGCAAAGGTTTTAATGTTCGGTGGTAAGTTAACTTTAATCTTTTAATTAAGGTTTGCATCACTAATCTTGACGGATTAGACATAAGCAAAAAAAATATCACAGACTGTCTTTTAGGAACAGCGGAGAACCCAGTTTTTCACAATGTACACACAACTTTTTTTGACAGACAACTATAGTGATCTCTGCCAGAAAAGGGAACAGTTCATTAAGGGTGAAGACATCTGGAAACAAACACTGAGGAGGAAAACAAAGCCAAACAGTTGGTTGATGGAGGACGTAGAAGAAGAGGAGAATGAACAGCCAAAAAAAAGGTAATTAGATGGATAAATACATCTGTATGTGAATCTAGGACAAATACAAATGTCCATTGCTATAATGAAGCAATATATTACTCTGCTTTAATTGTAACACAAACATGCATTTCTGTAAAGCTGCTTTGGAATTATATTTTGAAAATCACTATACAAATCAATTTCAATTGAATCCCTGGTAATGAACAACTTCAAATTGTCATTTTGATAGCAAAAGTGTAAAAAGACAACATGTACCCCAAAAGAGGCAGCAGACCAAATGATTGAAAACCTGAAGAAGGAGCTGATGGCAAAGCAAACTTCTTTACAGGTAAATTATTTTAAGATTTGCAAATTTTAGGGGAAACCTTTTTTTCTTTTTCTTTTCTTTTTGCTCTTTGTGTTCCAGTCAGCTATCGAAAATGAGTTCTCATCAGATGAGGACATACTTGCCAGAAACTGGAGTAAGGTACAACAGCAAATGATGGAACTTAAAGAGAACAGGAAGCTAAAAGAAGACAACATTAAAGAGATACTTGATGCCATGAGAGGTAAGTATATGAATTAAAAAATAATAATAATCTGCCCTTTGAACGCAAACACACAACTTGACGTTGGAACTGTGTGTTTACATTTTGTGCTCTACAGTCATGGCTGACAGAGCAAAACTACAGAAAGTGTGGGCTCACTTTACTAAACTTAATGAAAATGCAGTTAAAAGCAATACATTTAAAAGGTAGTTGTGTGTAGGGTTAAACACCTGCAACCTCAAAAAATAGTTACAAATACCACATTCTATAAATCTGAAGCATTGCAGCATGTTTGACTGCTATAGCAAAGTGACTGCTGCAACTAACAGTGTTCCTTACCAGACGTAACTCAAATTAAACCATTTTAATATTATACAAAGCACAAACAAGTGTGGTGAATGGCAATGATTTAATCAGTATTTATTTTGAATAATATTTAAATGTTTTCATTGTTGTGAGTAGTGATTTATTTTTGGCATTTGTGTCAACATGCAGTTATGAGGCCTTTTCACAGTTTTCTTATAATCATTTATATCTCCATTCTTTTAACAGAGCTTCCCACAGTAGTGACGAAGTTGAAAGAAGTGATTGGACAAATAACACTTCAGACCTCACCTACTGCATCCACTTCTGCAACACCTTCAACATCAGTAGACTCTGCATGTGTTTCTCCTCAAGTGTTGTCTGATGATATGGTAAGTACCGCACATGCATATAAGTGTTACGGTCCATGTGGGAAGGTGATTATACAATGTCCCAGTAAATCAACTTGGCAGTAATTATAAACATTACCTGAAAAATCTGCATATTCAATTGCATGGTGAATGTGCGTGATAAGTGGTTATTATGAATATTGCCTGACCACAGGAAATATACGAAGCATTCCCATATTACCCAATGAAATGTTTAATGCTGTGGAAAAGCAGTGTGGACAGGATTTAGACAGGATCTTACATTGCACAGGAGCATTTCGCACCCTAGTTCATTTTATTGGGAAATGTGGTAATGTATCTCAGATTTCCTATTTGGTTGGGGAATAATAACTTGGTTTATTTGCATTAATGCACAGATGATGAATAGATATATATCCCAGGGAATGTGTTTCATTATCATTTCATTAGTTTAGTGTCTAACAACAATGTATAACCAATTGCAAACTGACAATTATTTTTCAGGTGTTTCTCATGCCAGGCTGTGATGTCAAGGTCCCCAAGCGAAAGCTGAACTCTCTGTGGAAGGCAAATCCGTCAGTATACATCGGGGACCTTGCCATGCTTGTCTATGGAAGGGAAACCCTGTCTCATTCAAGCTTGACAGGAAGACAGTCAGGGGCACACAAAGATGTGGAATCAAAGCCACAGCTTGATAGCACAAAACTTGATGCTATATTTGGTGAGTGTATTTAATTTAAGGGAAATTTCATTTTTAAAATGAAATAAATTCCTACACATTTCTCATACATTTCTACTTTTCAAAATGATGTTCGACGTTGGAGGTGACAGTGATTGTGTTAAATTACTGTCACCTCAAACATGGATCAAAAAGGAACATTCCAAACATTTTGTGAAAAGTTCTAATCTATAAAAGTTTAATTTGGGATCATCAGTTTGGATTTGTGAATGTCACAAAAGAAAAAAAGAAAATAATCACACAATGGAGGAAACAAAAGAACCAAGACCCCTTTGATGATGCCCCAAAAATAATCTTAATTTATGTAAAGTTAGACATTTAAAGGTCATTTTCAGCTGTCTGTTGGTAAATATAGAAATTATTGCATTAGTTTTCAGAAACTTGAATTGCATATCACTACACGCTACTTTGACTGTTTTATTGTGTTAATTCTGGATGATGTATTTGGGGTGACAGAAAAAAAATATAAGCTATGTTTTATTTTGTTCTGTTTGTGTGTGTGTTTGTGTTTTTGTGTGTGTGTGTTTTTTAACTCACAGACCATGCTCTGTCAAAGTTCCCTGACATCACCATGCAAGATGTGAGATGCATCATAAGAAAAAAATGCAACAACGAAAACTACATCAAGCAAGTTACTGCAAAGAAGCCCATTTGAATACAACATTTTTGTTGTCATATATTTGAACAATTATTGTTTGGATTTGTAGTTTCTTTAGGAACTGATATCTTGTATGACACTACCGTAACATTATGTTTACTGTTTTGTTTTGAACTGGAGTATAAATGTGAGTGTCATTGTTATTTTAAGTTTATGTGGAATCCTATATAATAGATTTGTTTGAAATTATTGATTTATAAAGATAACTTATGTTCATAATTCTGAGTATGTGAATTTTTGTGTAGTCCACTGATAGTGTACATAAGAACTTACTTATAATTTAATGTGCAATTAAAGGTATATTTAAAGTATAATAATTAATACCTAAATATCGTAGTGTACTTAAAGTGCAAAACTAATAAAGAATTAGTAAACTGTGATGTTAAATCCACTTAAAGAATACTTGTAGTCTAAAACTACTAAACTAGTAGTTTACTGAGAGTACACTAAAAGAGAAAAAACAATTTATAATTAGTAAACTTGTAGTATAAATCTACTAAACTAGTAGTTTACTGAGAGTACACTAAAGGAGCAAAAATAATATATAATTAGTAAACTTGTAGTATAAAACTACTAAACTAGTAGTTTACTGAGAGTACACTAAAAGAGCAAAAATAATATTTCATTAGTAAACTACAAGTATGATGGTGAGTTCACTTAAAGAAAACTTGCAGTATAAAACTACTAAACTAGTAGTTTATTCAGAGTACACTAAAAGAAAACGTGTAAGTATACTTGCAGTGTAAAACTACTAAACTAGTAGTTTACTGAGAGTATACGTCAAAGTGAACTTTCATAAACTAAAAAATTGCTACAAGTAATAAAATAATAAACTACTAGTACACTCATAAGTTCACTTGCAGTACAAATGAGAAACATAGTTATGAACTAGTTGTGCACTTAAAGTTTACTACTGTTACACTTAAAGTACACTTAAACATATACTTTTATATACTTCAAGTGGGCCAATTTAGTCCCAAGCGGTATTAAAATAGTACACTTACAAGTTTACTACTAGTAAATATTGACATTAGTATACTTACTACATAAAGTATACTTATAAATATACTTGAACATTACTCAAGTATACTTCATAAAATGAACCTGAAGTATACTTTTTTTCGTAAGGGTGGACAGAACAATCCGTGCAGCAGTAAACAAACACTGCTGCTTACAACGCCGGTCTTTTGTCGGGAAACACTGACGCGCAGTAAGAGCCGCCAAACAGAGATACAGGGAACGCATAGAGTCACATTTCCAGCTAAATGACTCCCGACACATGTGGCAAGGACTAAGGACCATCTGTGCCTTTGGAAATAAATCCTCTGCAGAGGTGAGAGCAGATCCGTCGCTGGCTGATGAGCTAAACATTTTCTACGGCCACTTTGAAAGCAATCTAAGCAGCGTGAGTCTGCCGATTAGCGCGTCAGGAAGCAGCAGTCAGAATAGCGATAATCATGTAATCACCGTGTCGGAGGACGAGGTTCGGAGGGCTCTAAAGCGAGTGAACATCAGGAAAGCTGCCAGACCTGATGGGATTTCTGGCCGTATTCTCTGGTCCTGCGCTGATCAGCTCGCTGGTTTGTTTACATCCATTTTTAATGAGTCTCTTGCTACATCGGTGGTTCCCACCTCCTTCAAAAAATCTGTCATCATCCCTGTGCCTAAGAACAATAACCCCTCTTGTCTGAATAACTATCGTCCAGTTGCCCTCACATCAATAGTCATGAAGGTCTTTGAGGGACTGGTTAAAAACTTCATCTGCTCCTCCATCCCGGATACTTTGGACCCTCTTCAGTTTGCTTATCGCCCCAACAGATCCACTGATGATGCCATCTCTCACATCCTGCACTCTTCTCTCACACACATTGACAGCAATAACAGGGAACTATGTAAGGCTGCTATTTATCGACTATAGCTCAGCTTTCAATACTATAGTCCCCATAAAGCTGGCTTCTAAACTCATGGACCTCGGCCTGAATTCTTCACTCTGCAACTGGATTCTTGATTTCCTCACCGGCAGACCTCAAGTGGTGAAAGCAGGCCAGTACACCTCCAACTCCATCACCCTGAACGTAGGAGCTCCACAGGGCTGTGTCCTGAGTCCCCTGCTCTACTCTCTCTACACACATGACTGCGTATCTTCCCACAGCCTCACATCTTTAATCAAATTTGCTGATGATACTGTGGTTCTGGGCCTCATTCACAACAATAATGAGATCGCATACTTGGATGAGGTAGAGAAATTAACATCATGGTGCCAGGACAATTGTCTCTCTCTGAATGTGAGCAAAACTAAAGACTGATTGTTGACTTCAGGAAGAGACAGCAGCAGCCCTATACTCCTCTTATGATCAGCGGGACCCCTGTGGAGAGGGTGAGCAGCTTCAAGTACCTTGGTGTAAACATCTCTGAGGACCTGACTTGGACTACCCACATTCAAACACAGGTTAACCTTTTGAGCGGTACGGTCCCACATATGGGATTCTTATTTCCGTGCCCCTGAGAGTATGGTCCCACATATGGGATTTAGAACGTTCGGTGACATCACATAACTGTCAAATTCAAACTGCGTTTTCGCGCATAGACTAGCGCTGAGCCAGAGAGAGACATGCACTGCTCTTGTCATATTAACACAACTATGCAGTGTTCTTAACCACATAATGCATATTTTAGGTTTCAGACATTTAAATACACATAAGTACTAGTAAAACAATACATTTAGAGTTTGAAAAATACACACATATGTCTATGGAAGCAACAATAACAATCCATTCAAATTTTTCAAATTTGAATTCTATTCTATTCTATTCTATTCACCCAGTTCACCTGCCACTTATTACTTGTATTTCGGGAGAGATTGATGAATTCACGTGCTGTAAATCCGACTGACAGGACTCTCTGAACTGCAGTGCGAGCAAACATGGCGGCGCCCATGTCACATTACAGATCACGATCAAGATCATTTAGAAAGCTTTTTAAACGACAAAACACACTCATTTACACATATTTGTGAATCGGAATATCAGATTGTTCATGACATGGTTGTAGACGCGGTGTGTCACGTGACAAGCCTGATGCGTCGACATGGAAACAGTAAGGGGAACGTTCTAAAATAACGGTCGTCTTAAAAAAACTCACTCTGGGGGGGCCGCTGGAATATTTTAAACTCACCACTGAAAAGGTTAATAAAGCCAGGCAAAGACTGTACCTTCTGCGACAGCTGAGGAAATTCAGGTACGTCTCACCAGCAATCCTGAAAACTTTCTATTCAGGGGCCATAGAAGGTGTATTGACTCAGTGTATATCAGTGTGGTATGGGAACAGCTCCAGTCAAGACTGCAAAGCCCTGCAGAGAGTTGTGCGCTTAGCTGAGCTCTCTGCAGGACATCTACCTCAAACGCTGCAAAAGCAGAGCTGTTAAAATCATCAAGGATTCCATCCACCTTAGTAACCATCTTTTCACTTTGCTGCCATCTGGTAAGCGCTTCCGTAGCCTGATGTCAAAAACTGAGAGACTTAGGAGGAGTTTTTTCTCCCAGGCCATCAAGCTCCTAAACTCAAAACCAGCCTCTTAACATCTTCATGTCTCTACTTATTATTCACTTTATCAGTAAGATATTCATCATTCACTACCTCACATTGACATACTGAAAGTGTCAACCTGTTTGCACATTTGCCTCTTGTACATCCCTGTGTATCTTAATATTTAAGACTACAGTTTACTTTCATGCACTTATTTTCCATTCCATTAAATATATCTATATATTTAATTCTACATATCTTTACATCTTTTTTTATATTTTATTCTTATATTTTTATTGTTTACTTTTATTTCATAGCTATATTTATGTATATTTTCATCTGTGTTGTATTCTTTAATAATTGCACTGTCCATGGAGCGGACCTGACTCACATTTCACTGCTGGTTATATATGCTCTATATAATTGTGTATGTGACAAATAAAAATCTTGTATCTTGAATCTTAAGTCTTGAATTTAAACATTCAAGCGTTTTTAGCCATTCGCGCAAATTCAGAGCTTGCTTGCACTCATTCAAAGCACGCACAGAGAGTGGCGTTTCAGACAATGCGCGTACACAGAATTGATTCCTCTTTCACGTATCCTTGCTTCTGAACGAACACAGACACACAAAAATATCTCAAAATAATTGTCTCTGCAAGTTCACCTTTTCATTTATAATTTGTCTTAAATTTCATTTTGTAAAAAAATAAATGTATAAATTGTTAGAAAATTGTATGGTGTAATGTGTATTGTGAATTTTATTGCACCGTAAGTTTATTGAATCGTTACATCCCGATATGCTACTAGTTTTTGCTGATCATGCTGATTTGTCCACAGTAAAGTTCAGTTCAAACTGATATCTTTTATATTTGGGCTAGTTAAATTCATTTTGGGCTACCAAAACCTGAAGAATGCCTGCCCAAAGGGCTACCAGAGATTTTGAAAATTTGCAAGCCCTGGACAGCATGTCATATTTGTCATTTATGTGGGTTTATTTAATTGTTAGTGGGCTAATGAATTCACTGCAGACAGACTCATCGCCACGCTATGATTCATGCAAATCATGTGTCCTTTAATTACAAACCATACCTCTTTTAAGACGACCCTCCAGCGGTCATACACTCGTGACCACGTGAAACATCATAGCATATTACAACGGTTAAGCTAAAAATAGATGGCATCTGAAAGTTGTACAAAACACTGCCAATCGCTTTTGTCTTTTAATTGAAGATTTTAAATAAAAACTATTGACATGTTTACAGGTTTGTAGTCACATTCAGGAGACATGGATGCAGCTCTTAATATTTTCATTTCAAAACAAAACAACAAAGGAAACCCACAAAGAGGATGAAATGTCTTTCTTTAAGTCAATGATTTCAGCCCTCCAAAACAGGTTTTTTTTTTTTTTTTGGTCGCTAAAATTTGGTATTTGGAAACCTCGTCACACTTAGGAACCTGGCAAAGTATTTACAGAATGAGTTTGCAAATGTTTCAGGTCTTTTTTATACGTGATACACATTTAACGTCCCTCTTTCCATTGTGAAGCCTCATGTGAAGCTTAAAATTTCCTTTAAGTTTGCAACTCTTTCCACACACTAGGCAGGTGAAGGACCTTTCTTCTTTGTGAAGTCTCAAGTGAGTCTGAAGGCTTGATTTAAATGTGAATCTGTCCACACTCAAAGAAGGTGAAAGGTTTCTCTCCAGTGTGAATTATCATGTGAATCTTAAGGGATGTTTTGTTTGTGCACCCCTTTCCACAGTGATTGCACATTTAAGGATTCTCTCCAATGTGGGTTATTATTAAATGATTCCTGAGGTGATTTAGGTCTGTGAAACTCATTCAACACTAACATGTAAAAACTCCAACCTTGAATGAATCTTCATAATGCTTTATGTTTGAAGTGCTTTCCACATTGATCACATGAAAACGGCCTATCACCAGAGGTGGAAAGTAACGAATTACATTTATTCACGTTACTGTAACTGAGTAGTTTTTTTGAGTAGCTACTTTTAAAGTAATTCTTAAAATCTGTACTTTTACTTTTACTTAAGTGTATTTTGTTTGAAGTATTGTACTTTGCTATATTTTAAAACACATTATTTATTAAGTAAAAAAAAAAAAATCACTCCATGGAAACTACTGCAGTAAATAATGGGCAGAAAACAAACAGGCGCTAGAATCACAAGAAAGATGCAGACAGGCATTATGAAGCAGATCCAGCTGAAAACGAAATCCTGTCGTATTCTGCTGAAGTTGAACTCGAAGGCCTGCATCGTTGCACTGGTGGTTAAAATGAAGCTTTGGCAGTTTAGCAAAAGGTTTTGCACAAATTTGCCAAAAAGACAGTGGTGTAGTGTGTTATGTATACTGTATTGTCTGCGATAATATGGTAATTGTTATTTTGACGATGTGCTATTTGACATTATCAGTATTTTGCAAAAACAAAATACTCCTACAGACAGTAGAGTAGATGAGAATATTGCGCACGCACATTGACAGTGCTTTCTTTTACTTGGTGATTCAGTCTGTTAAAATGCATTTAGAATGATCACAAAATTGAAGAGATAGGGGCAGAAATTGTATATATGTATATCATTTCATATCGTAAACAATATCACACAGAGAGCAGTTTATTTCTTCAAAAATCAGCATGATTACACATGGATTTTTTTTTACAACAGTTCATTAAAGATATAAAGATAATCAAGAGACTTGCATTTTAGACACCATATTGCCTGTTTTTGCTGTTTTTTATTTCAAAAACAAGAAGAATTCCCAACACAGCCACCATAGCACAGTTTTACATCTCTGGGCAACATGACAGCGTTTCGTTCCTGAATGAATCAACTATTAAATGATTTTGTTCAATCGCAATGACTCACTTATTAACAGTGACTTGCTGACACCTACCGGCGGTTTTAATTTCACATTTAATGTATCTTTTTAATATAATTTCAAACATGGGTATTCAACATTTTGTGTGTTGTATATCAAAACATTATTTCTGCATTTGTAACTGCAAGTTGAAAGCATATATGTCGTGCATTAAACACATCTAAATGCCACTAAAGATTAAGCTACTTTAGTTGCATTGCAAAGATGAATTTTGCTGATACTGACTTAATTTGCCTGGTAACAGCCCAAATGTCTTCTTATTCTAAATAACTGATTCATTTAATTAAAAACAAGTAGTCTGAGAGTTATAGAAGAGTTATGAGAGTTATTATTGAGCATTATAAAATCACTCTGGACCCTCTCATCCAGCACACTACCTCTTTGAACTGTTGCCGTCTGGTCGACGTTACAGAGCTCTGAGCACCAGAACGACCAGACACAGGAACAGTTTCTTCCCTCAGACAATCCATCTCATGAACACCTGACAATAATTGTGGAACACACACTATTTATACACTTCTTTATCTAACACTTACTCTACATTTATATTTGCACATAATACTGTATACCTGTACATACAACTAACTGTCTTTTGTTAAATATCTGTACATACAATTGTCAATTTGTATATTTTTTTATTCCTTATTGTTCCATTTTTCTTTTTTTTATCTGTTTTTTGTTCTGTCACTTTCATTCTGTTACACTGTGGAAGCTTGTGTCACGAAAACAAATTCCTCATATGTGTAAACATACCTGGCATTAAAAGCTGATTCTGATATAGGCCTATGTAATTTTACCTCCTTCCCACTGTTAAAGGAGCCGTATGTAGGATTGTGGCCTAAACTGGTACTGCAATCACTATAAAAATACTGTAGAGCGGTGTATCCCCTCCCCCTACCCCCTGACTCGAGGTTGCCAGATGAGCTGCATCCAATGGCAAGTGACGAACTGACGTACACAGTAAGTTTTTTTTTTCTGTTAATTATGTTTATGCTTCATGAGAGATATTTTGATAAGTAATTATGTATTTAAAAAAATTTACTAATTGTCATTAGTTAAATATAATCGTAAAGATTTATGCTCGTATGTGACAGTATAATCGTAAAGATTTATGCTCCTACGTGACAGACAGAACGGTAACTGTTAGTCTAGGCTACTGTCTCAATTACGTTTCAAATTGCCATAATGGGCGTGCTAATGTTGTTTTCCTCAGCGTCTCAGCATAATGACAGAGAAACGGGCTCCTGTGATGCATTGCTAATGTTAGCATACGTCCATGTGAGCTAACGTTGTTACTTTGCACAAACATGCATAACTTTGTGCGACTGTCATGAATATATGAAATGTCCATTGACATCAAGTACAAGTTAGCCAAGCATAGATGAATCTTACCTGTCCAGGAGAAAATTAGCAACGTTGGCGTCTGTTCAAATTCTTCTCCGTTTTCAGCCGTCTCCATCTTTCAAAAGCATCTCCAATACAAATTCTGGTTTTATTTCGGACTTTGTAACGACGAATTTCTGAATTATAACGAGGTCTTTTTGATTTAGTAACATTAGACATTTTTATCCGACTGGAGTTAGGGCAGGTTACAGCAGACATTCTCTGGTTACAGCAAAGCTGGCAACACGGATCCCGAAACACTACTGACTTCGTGATTGGTAGATAGGTGGAGGGAGGCGCGTCAGGCCAAAACACAAAATGACAACATCAACATCAGTTGAGGGCTGCAAGTCCACTTTTTAAATGACAATATCCTGGCCGGACTACTGTTGTCAGTGATATAAGTATTTGAAATGAACATGATTTCTTAATGTCTAGTGACACATCAGGGCCATTTTATGATTAATTGAAATAGATTTCTTACATACAGCTCCTTTAAAATGTAACTTAGTAAAAACAGGGTTCCTACACATTTCCATTTCAAAATTCCATACTTTTCCAAACTCAAATTTTCCAAACCTCTCGGTAGATTTTCTGACCATATTTAACATAAATGGTTAACAGAGCATGATTTCCTCGAAGTGACAACATACAGAATCCATAATATAAAAAATACACTTTTACATGCACACAAGAAACTTTTTTTATGTCCTCGAGAAACTAGTCAAATGTGCATGGGAATGTTTTGCATGCTTACGCATTAAAATTTCTAGTTTTATAACCTATTTCCTTTGTGTATCACTGCCATCTTACTATGAATAAAATGAAGGCATAGATGCACATGAATTAACAGAGATCTACCTGCTCAAAAGTTTACTGCTCTTACAGTAGTACCTCTAATATCAAGGCCTATGACATGAAATGGTCTGATGGCATAACATCTGCCAAGTTCAAGGGTCTATAAAAAAGACTGGTACTGTAAAAAACTTATTAACATCATACTCTCATTTGACCAAGAAACCACTATGTAATAAGGTGCTAAGAATATAGTGTGAAGAAACCCCAAAAGGCTTCTAACTAGGGCTGGGCAATTTGGTAAAAAAATTAAATCTCGATTTTTTTTTTTACAATTTAACTAGTCACCTTGAAAATGTAACTACATGATTCAAGTTACTTTTTCTTTACTAACCTTCTAGTTAAAACGAAAAAAATATAAATATTCCAAGTACAGCACACTATGTCGTCAACATGTGAATGTTAAACAAATCACTTGTTAAATATCTTTGCAGAGAAGATGCATGAACGTCAACTACATATTAAACAAACTTTTTGTTTTACATATTGTGTTCAGAAATAAAAGTTAAATGCTTTTAAAAAAATCTCAAAAGTCAAGGTAGGCCTAATTCAAATTCATGACTATACCACCAGTAGACTATTATTAACTATAAATGTTCTGTAAAAACAACAGCAGCTTTCAGCCTATCACCATGATGCAAACATGAAATATCAGACATAGTAGTAGTTCTTTACAGGTTTTTTTTTTATTCAATTCCGCTGCTCGCATCAAATTCAAGGTACTGATGCTTGCCTACAAGACGACCACTGGCACGGCGCCAACATACCTAAACTCACTAGTTCAGTCTTATGCGCCCTCCAGAAGTTTGCGCTCTGCAAGTGAACGATGTCTTGTGGTGCCATCCCAAAGAGGTTCAAAATCACTCTCACAGACTTTTTCCTGGACTGCGCCCAGCTGGTGGAATGACCTCCCGATCTCAATTCGAACAGCTGAGTCTTTACTCATTTTTAAAAAACATCTAAAGACTCATCTTTTTTGCCTGCACTTAACCAACTAATACTAGTACTTACCTTTTCTTTTTCTTGTCTATCATATTCAAAAAAAAAAAAAAAAAAAAAAAAAAAAAAAACCCTGGCTCCGTGTTCTGTACTAGACTAACTGAGACTTGTCATAGCACTTGTATACCGTTGTTGTTCTCTTGTTGGTCTGATTGTTTCTACTGTTCTCATTTGTAAGTCGCTTTGGATAAAAGCGTCTGCTAAATGATTAAATGTAAATGTAAATGCTTTTCCATTGTTTTGTGTAAACATGGCCATGTTTGACTGTTGCGCTCAAGTTACAATTGTCTTGCATTTTTTGCCTATTCCACTTCCCGCGTCGCATGTTTGTCAACACAAAAGTGCATTCTGTGTGAATGGCACTTAGCGATATATTTATGGTCCTTCACAGAGCGCGTCACATGTGAGCGATAATCATGTGCACCAACACGCGATTGAATCATTCTTTTCTCTTTACTGTTATCATTGGCATCTTCCCAAAGTGTCTAATTCTAACATTTGGTAATATTCTATTCAAAATCGCGATTCCTCAATTTCAAAAAAATAAAATCATGGCAAAACATTACATTTGAATTAATTGATAAAATCAGGAAAATCGCCCAGCCCTATTTCTAACCTGCATTTTGCATAATGAAAAATGCATTTTAAATTCATTCAGTCATATTTGGCAATCACTAAAGAATCACTAAACAGCTGCCATGAAACCTCACGTCTTGTATGATAAATTTATTTTCATTAAATTCAGAATTTTCTATTATATAAAAAAAAAAAAACTAAATAGGGGCAAAGGTCTGGAAACAAATATTTTTCCATACTCTGCTTTCTTTTTTTCCATACTTTTCCAAACCCCGTAGGAACCCTGTAAAAAGTAATGTTTACTCTGAGTAAATTTTAAATAAGCTACTTTTTACTTTTACTTGAGTAGATTTTTAGTCTGGTACTTTTACTTGTATTTGAGTATAATTTCATTAATGTAATGGTACTTTTAATTATTTTCGCCCTCTTTTAACCTCTGCCTATCACTGACATGACGTTTCATGTGATAGTTAAGTTTTTGTTGTGTTGAGACACACTTTCCGCACAGGTCACAGCTGTAAGGCTTCTCTCCAGTGTGAACTCTCATGTGTGTTTGAAAGTTTCCTTGTTGAGTGAAACGTTTTCCACATTGAGGGCAGGTGAAAGGCTTCTCTCCAGTGTGAATCCTCATGTGCATTCTAAGGCCGCTTCGATGACTGAAAGAGCTTCCACACTCTGAACAGATGAGACGATGTGGAATTCGAGTCTCCTTTGCTTTTGTTTGTGGGGAAGTCTCTTCAGTTTTTTCTCCAGTACTGAAATCATGATCCTTACATTGATCTTCCTCCTGTTTCTTATACTGCTTTTGAACCTCCTCTATTATTGCCATCAGGTCTAGGATGAAAAGAGACAAATACAAGTTAAACCCTGTTTAAACACAACAGCAGAGAAGAGAACAATAATGGCCCAAATCTGCCATTTATTAAGGAATGTCAAACACAGCTTGTAGAGGATGACAATCCTGCAGAGTTAAGATCCAACCTGCTCCAATTTACCTACCTTTAAATATGAAAAAAGTGAATTAGTGTTGGAGCAAAACTCTGCAAAACTCCAGTTTGTGATATCCCTGGTCTAAAATATTAGAAACTGTTACTGTGTTACTGTGAACAATAGCAGTCAGGATTTAAGTCCCACTGTTAAACACACTGTGCTTATCTCTTCTAGAGCAATTAGATCACAACATTCTTATGTATAGCTTGAGATTAGGCATTTGTGGACAAGAAATTAATGTTTTATGTCCTATTTGTAAATGAAGAGTGGAGTGCCACAAGGCTCAGTTTTAGGCCCCTTTTTTTCCCCTTTGTATAGGTTTCCTTGAGAGACATTATCACTAAATTTCACTGTCACACCAATGACACACAGTTTTGGATTTCCTCACAAATTGAAGAAACAAAAAAATTCAGGTTAACAGAGTTTATTAAAATATCAAATATGAGATTGCTAGTTCTTGACCTAAATACTTTCTTTGAACTAAATTCTAAATTCTTAAGTTTGTGGAACAGCATTCTTCCTCAGAAATGATGCAGGGTCAACAATATAAGCTCTAGTTCTTTTAAAATGCAGTGACTTAAGTGCTTACAAGACACACTAGCTCTTCTGGCATCATTTTAGTTTGCCTGCACAGAGAATGACAGTTACATGACACATTATTTGGCAAAATCCATCTGTAAACAAAAACTACTTAATCTACGTGGATAAGTGTATTTAGGCAAATTTTTGATTGAAGCTGTTCAATACAGATTTAAAAGACATAGGCTAGGTGTTATTTTAAAAGGGAGAGACTTCACTTTGTGTTTGTTATTACCATTTGGTTTAAGAATGGAGATTTGTCAAATTTGATGCTTAATCCTTTATTTTTTAACTTTAAAATCAACCTCAAATTTAAAAAAAAGCTTATTATACCCCATTATTATAATGAGTGAAAATAACCCAATAATAATTTAAATCAAAAACAATTTTAAACTTGACATAAATTCAGACATCAACCCAATCACTTTATTTAGCATTCATGTAAACAGTACAGTTGGATTCTTTAATCAGAATTATTTCAATCTGAGTGAAACAAAAGGAGTACACATAGCCAATATGTATTGTAAAAAAAATACTATTGGCCTGACTTGATTTAGTATCAAAGAAACATATACACATACATATATACATATACATATATATATATATATATATATATATATATATATATATATATATATTTTTTTTTTTTTTTTTTTATGTGCTACAGATTTTTTTCTGGAGCTCCAACACGGCACATTTTGTATGCCTCCCTAATCAAACACATCTGGTTCAGTTCAGATTATTACAGACTCTAAGGCCATGACCACACTACTACATTTTGGCTAGGGGTGGGAGAAAAAAAAAAAAAAAAGTTGATGCATCGAGATTCTCTCTCCAACGATTCTGGATAGATTCTGAGTGTAGTTTTTAACCAGATGCGCAATGATGCTGAGTTTGCTTTAGAAACACCCGTACCCTGCTTGCTTCCAATTCCTCACACACATACACCACTCGAACCTTTGGTGAAATAAACTTTCATAAAGTTCAGAAAGGTTGAAGTGAATTACAAGGACATTTGCGGGCTTCATTGAACAGTATGCACGTGATATGGACTAGTGTCTGTGAATATTAACCCGCAAATACAATATATGAATCCTGCACGTTCTGTGTGTCTGTGGAAATCAGCCACGGACTGGCCATCGGGAGAACCGGGACAATTCCCAGTGCTCTGGCAGCCGATTTGGCCCACTATTTTAATATCATTATTGTATAATTGCATGCCGAATGTACTAAAGCGATTATTTCCGAATCTGCCATGCAATAATTAAATGTCTAATAAATCATGAATTAGTTAGTCGTGACTGGCAATGCTTCGGCTCGCGCGCTCTCTGCGCGTCCGCCGAATGGTTTGGATCAGAGTAATCAATGCGAGAGAGAGAATGGTGTGGACCGTGAAGCACACAGGTGGAGCAGAGAAGCAAAACTACTGTTCAGGGTAGTTT
This sequence comes from Cyprinus carpio, assembly GCF_018340385.1. Lineage (NCBI taxonomy): Eukaryota > Metazoa > Chordata > Actinopteri > Cypriniformes > Cyprinidae > Cyprinus > Cyprinus carpio. The sequence continues at coordinate 33,028,557 of NC_056600.1, forward strand.
TTGTAGTTTTGTCTTTGTTTCAAGCAGCAGCAGCCCATTGCTCATCAGTCATCACTCAAAATACTGCTTAAAGGACATCCTCTAATGTCATGTTACAGTAGTAATTTAGCAGAAAAAGAATCATATTTTATAATAGGTTTAGGGGGTTAATTTTTATCAGGGAAAAACATGAGAGGACTTCAGGAGAGAACTTTTAATTATTTTGCATGTCCCCAACCTAAAGATTTAAACCTTTTTTATGTCAGGTCTATACCAAAAAATAGGGTTGTCCATGTTTCAGAATTTGTTTGTACGAGTTTGAGATTTCCCGGTCTGAAATTATTTCAGTCCGCCCCTCGTAGAAATTAATGGCGCAGACATGCAGTTTTATTTACTACACATAGGCCTACTGAAACTCGCAGTGTTTCCATAGCGACAGAGTCTCCAGAACGTGTGCCGTTAAAGCCCTTTCACACGAGAGCAGCACGCGGTAAACAAACCTGCGTGGTTTAAAACATCTAGGAGCTCACATCTGCCCTTTGAACACAAGACTCTCCAGATGTAGCACTGAAGCAGAAAGTTATCAATGTGTCTATCCAGTAACTAATGATGAACACACAGTTTGTAGAGAGGCATTTCAGTTGTTCACAGTGGACTGTCTGACTTAAAGGCACAGTTCACCCAAAAATGAAAATTTTGTCATCGTTTACATACTCACAAGTTGTTCTAAACCTGTAATAATTTCTTTCTTCTGTTGAACATAGAAGACACTTTAAATAATGTGGGTAACCAAACAGTTTCTAGTCCCCAATGACTTTTCCACCATCACCTCTTTAGTTGAGACACATTCTTCAAAGTATCTTCTTTTGTGTTCAACAGAAGAAAGAACTTTATGCAGGTTTAGAACAGCCTGAGTAAATTATGACTAATTTCATTTTTCTGTGAGCTTGGTAGACATAATTATTATATTTTTAGAGATGATTAGACAGATAACTATATAATAATTAAATGTTAGTTACGTTTTGAAGTTATATTAGTTTATAATTCTTAACTCTTTATTTTATTTTTTAAGTACATAATTACTTATGTAAGGATATGTAAATGTAAGAATTTTAAGATTCTCATGTCAGTAAGCTAACTAATTAATAAGGGGGGAAAAGTAGATCAAGAATCATTCTGGAATCGGATCGGATCGTGAGTTGACTAAAGATTCCCATTCCCTTCCCTCCACACTGAGACAACATTTTTGTCAAGGAAAACAGCTTTTTGAAAACACTCTCCATTGTGGATAAATGTGAAAAAAATTTGTGTTGTATTGTGACCAGTGAAAACAGAGGCTTTTAAAAATTATGCCGCATGTTTAGTCATGTGACACATATTGTACTAATCCATGTCTATACCAGTAATCGTGCCTGTTATGTGCTATTCATATTCACACTGTTGCTAAAGATATTTACTTTGTACACTCTTTATATTACAGATAACAGAAAATTAACATAAAATTACTGAAGCAAAACATGAGGACAGGCACTTTTTTAGATCAAACATGAGTGAGCACGACATGGACACGTCAGTGAATGATGAGATGATCCTATAAATAAAATGATCCTGCCAGAAATAGTGTGAGCTTGTCTGTTATGTCTGTATTGTCTCAGTGACGTTTTTGCATATGGACAGCAATTTGAATTTAACGTTTTCCAACATTTCAGTGCGGATGAGACTGTCTATTACACATGACTAGTACGCTCTTCTGTATCAGCCGCGCCACAAGGATATGTTTTTTTTATGTGTATTTAAAGTTTTGGTTTGAAAGAAAACGGCGCATCGGCGCCGCGCGGCTGACACAGAAGAGCGTACGCCGCCTGCGTACTGCTCCGAATTGCCAAAATGGCGCTACACTGATTTGGAGAGACACAGAGAAGAGGAATTGTTCAATAAAGTCATTATTTTTGTTTTCTTCGTGTATAAAAAGTATTCTCATCGCTTCATAACGTTACGGTTGAATCTCTGATGGCAGATGGACTACTCTGACGATGTCTTTAATACTTCACTGGACCTTGACACTGTTATTTATTTGGCAGTCTATGGGACAGTTACAAGCCTCCCTGTTTTCATCCAAAAAATCTTAAATTGTGTTCTGAAGACGAACAAAGCTTTTACGGGTTTGTAACGACATGAGAGTAAGTGATTAATGACAAAATGTTCATTTTGCGGTGGAGTATCCCTTTAACTCTCTGAGGGAGTTGGAAGTGATGGATTTTTCCCCCCCAGTCATGGTTAAAACTTTTTAGGTTTATTGTTACACTCCATGATTGATTTATTTGGGGTACCTCTATATTATTTTTTTTGTAATTTAATGCTTGACATACCGTGATAACAAACGTCCAGTTTGTAAGCAGGGTCTTGTCAGCTGCACTTGAAGGCAGTGTTAGTATTTGTCACGTGATCTCAACATGTCTGTGTGAGGGACCCGCTCCACACACCCACATTAGTTATGACACTCTTATGATATTCTTCAAAAAAATATCAGGCATTTCTGCAGAGCTGGACACTTTAATAACAACCGCATGAGTGAGCGGAGCTTTGAGAATGAAAACCAACCTAATCCATCGTCATCACTATCTTCATGTTTGACTCTGAACGCTTCTTCAATCTTCACATCTTCACTCTCTTCTTTAATAAACTCCATCTTTATAACAGTGTCTCATGGGTCTCAGTCGCTCCAGCACGACTTTCTCTGTGTTTAAGATGAGAAAAGATTAACAGAAAAATAAATAAATCAGATCATGGTTTACATTCGTATTTATTGCTCTATAGATCACATGTAAAAGTCTACTTTCTTTAAAACACTCGCAGTTGGTTTGTAGAAGTTGTGTTACACAAGTGTGTGTTTTGTTTTGAGCAGCACGACTCTTCGAGCGACTCAAAACAACGAATCGTTTTCTTAATCGTTTGGTTTAATTGACTCGTACGTGCAGAAAGACCTGTGTTTGCGTTCACTGAGTGACAGCCACTGAATCCGAGTTTACACGAAACTGTCCTACAATACAGAGAGCGAACTGAGACGCAGCTTCTGCTGCTCAAGCGCTTAACCTTACTCACAAAAAATAACATTGACGAGAGAAAAAATATTACAGCGTTACATTCGATAATAATGAAGCCATTTTACAGAATATGCGAACCCTATTAAATTGTTTAAATCGATTGCATTCATTCAAAACATTTAAAACAAACCTTTCTTCAGTCGAATCACAACAAAAGCCGGAGCACGGCGCAGCCTTGTGACGTCACGTCGCCAAACCAAAATAAAAGTCCTGTTTACGCGAGAAAAAAAAAAGAAAAAAAAAGAGGAATTTAGGGTTGAATTATTGGTGAAATACATATTTAAATACATGTGTGCCGAACATGCAAAAGAACCACTTAAGAAACTACCAAAGAGATTGTCCAAACTGCCAAAAAAAAGATAATGCAATGAAATGTAACCGTTTACTAAATATCTAATGCAATGTAACCATTATATACCAGATTAGAGAAGAAATAAAGAGTATTGATAATAAAGTATATTATCAGATTATTATAATATAGGGTCTATACCTCATTCATGTGGTGTCAAATAAATAGCTACATTAAACACAATTAATACGCCTAAAGCTAAACCTCCCTTAAAGAATAAGAAGTGTTTCTAAACCAGCTATCCAACAAAAGAAAACATAAGTATTTACTTCATAACATCAGTTAAATACTTCATTTTGTGGTCTAATGTGGCTTCTTATCACAGAAAGAGGCAGAAATACTATGTTCTATAGGAAGGGCTATGTCGATTATCAATGGATTATAAGTATACTTAATTATGAAAATACCAGAGATGGCTTGAAGAACATGAATAAACTACAAAAAAAAAGTCAAAATTAGGGCAAAATCAGAACAGGTGCGATAGGGTGCCCTCTGTTACTTAACATCTATCACATATTGGAGAAATAGTGTTATTTTATTTGGAGTAGTACACTCTATGTACTGCCTTAAACAGTACATATATTGTACTATGTACAGATTGTTCTATGCATTTATTGAACAATATTGGATCTTACTAAGGCAGTCATTCCATATTTAATCTGACAAGTCTACAGCAAAATCCTTGGCCCAAGCTTCTTTTAGGTGGTTTGTGTTTACAGACATTGAAAGACATTAAGAAATCGTGAGCTCAAATGTCTAGACTCTAGAGGTTGGATTTGACATAACACATTCATCAAATGTATTAGTCTTTGTTTTGCTAACAAATTGTGGAATGACTTCTTTAACATAATGCCTTATTTGTAAATACCAAAAGAAATCAGAACCAGGACGATTAAATATAGAATGTAATTGACTCTGTGCACAAGCGTAGTGACGAACTTCCGCTGTCGCCAGAAGTCGGCATATCGGTTTCCTGTTTCCTTGCGTGTTGCCGAAAATGTAACTTTTTTTACTCGATGTCTCCAGGATCTTCCGAAAATAAGAGTCAGCGATGTTCATCGTATTGTTGATGCCTGGTCCCCTGCTCCGACAAGGCTTTAAACTCTACACATCGAGTTATCTGCACAACTACGAGGGTAAGTCACAATGATCCGGCTGACTGTTGCTCTGTGGATGTTGTATCTATGACCCAACTCTCTCTGGGTACAGCCAGTGGACAGGTATGTGAGGAAGAGGAAGAACTCAAAGATTGGCAGCAGTTTCTGGGGGGAGATGAGTTTAATGAGTAGGGGTGTACCAATATCTCACAATACAAAAATGCAACAACAATATGTATCATGGATAGTGAATACTTGTTTTGTCTATAGTTCACCCAAAATGAAAATTACTGTGATAAAAAAAACCCAGTTTACAGAGTTTTAGTGTCAGTACATTAAACTACTATATATATTGAGGGTCTTTATAATGCCAAATGTGACAGTGCAAGCATATTCGTATAAAATAAATCTATATGTATTGAATCATGAAATGAGGGTGTCATTACACCCTTATTAATGAGTGTCTGTTCAAAACCATCCTTTTCATGCTTTGGTATATCTGTGTGTGTGTGTGAGAGAGAGAAAAGAAGACTTACAGTTGGTCTGGTTAAAGGGCTTTCACTGGTTGTGGCAGTAGCTTAGGTTTTCTTTGCCCTGGTGACCCTAACAATTTTTGCTGTTGCTGCCCCGATCAGGTTCCAGAACGCCATCAGATGCTCGTATGAGGGGAATCTAAAATACAGTATTACAATTAAAATTAGTTGACTTGCCATAAGTGCTCAAGAATGATTAAAACAGAGAAAAAATAATTACTTGGTCAGTCAGTCATGAGAAGATGTTAATATTACAACTATCTTACCTGGTGTAAAATCTGATGTCTTCAGGCGACGAGGCAAACCGTTTAAGTCTAAAGGAGTGATGAAGATGAAATGATTAGATAAGAAGAATAAGTAAAGGTGACTTGACTAGACCATTGTAGGTTCACACCCCTTATATATATATATATATATATATATATATTATATATATATATATATATATATATATATATACACACACACGTCTACATATCCATGATGTGAAGCTCCCGTTCCACCACATCCCAAAGCTGCTCTACTGGATTGAGATCTGGTGACCGTGGAGGTCATTTTAGTACAGTGAACTCATTGTCATGTTCAAGAAACAAGTCTGAGATGAGCTTTGTGACATGGTGCATCATCCTCCTGGAAGTAGCCATCAGAAGATGGGTACACTGTAGTCATAAAGGGATGGACATGGTCAGCAACAATACTCAGGTAGGCTGTGGCATTTAAACGATGCCGAATTGGTACTAAGGGGCCCAAAGTGTGCCAAGAAAATATCCCCCACACCATTACACCACCACCAGCCTGAACTGTTGAGACAAGGCAGGATGGATACATGCTTTCATGTTCTTTACGCCAAATTCTGAGTCTACCATCTGAATGTCGCAGAAGAAATTGAGATTCATCAGACCAGGCAACGTTTTTCCAATCTTCTATTGTCCAATTTTGGTGAGCCTGTGCAAATTGTAACCTCGGAGCAGCACCCGGTGTGGTCTTCTGCTACTGTAGCCCATCTGCTTCAGGGTTCGACGTGTTGTGCGTTTTAGAGATGATATTCTGCATACCTTGGTTGTAACAAGTGGTTATTTGAGTTACTGTTGCTTTTCTATCATCTCTAACCAATCTGCCCATTCTCCTCTGACCTCAACAAGGCATTTTCATCCACACAACTGCCTCTCTCTGGATATTTTCCCTTTTTCTGACCATTCTCTATAAACCCTAGAGATGGTTGTGTGTGAAAATCCCAGCAGATCAGCAGTTTTTGAAATACTCAGACCAGCCCGTCTGGCACCAACAACCATTCCACGTTCAAAGTCACTTAAATCCCCTTTCTTCCCCATTCAAGTCATCTTCACCACATCTAGAAGCCTAAATGCATTGAGTTGCTGCCATGTGATTGGCTGATTAGCAATTTTTGTTACCAAGAAATTGAACAGCTGTACCTAATAAAGTAGTCAGTGAGTGTATATATCAGGCATGTGATCAGCTAGAGACAAAAAAAGAAGGAAAATCTGACCACGTCCCCAGCACTCATTATTAAAAATAAATATTTTAGCACATTAAAACATATATCTTATATTGTAAAAATACATTCTGTCCTGTAAAAAATAAAAAGCTACATTTAATAATCATGACAACAATATAATAATATATTATAGTAAAGTACTATAATATATTAAAGTATATAGAATTGTTATTATTATTAAAGTACTTGCCAAAACTTTGGAAACATTACAATTCTTAATGATTTTGAAATAACTATCTTCTGCTCATCAAGGCTGTAAATACCTCATTCATTTAATTATTCATCATTTCTGAACAGCCACAGGGAGTGAAGGAGTGACAGGACAGTTTGTTGATTGATCTCGCATCGTGTCTGTTGGAAATGAAACTTGTTTGTAATTTTGGCAGAACTACCAGAAAGCATCTGGAAGGAGAGAACAGAGAGACGACGAGTGATCCAGAACCTGCAGAATGAAGCATCATGACACTGAAATACAAAGAGGCTGGTGTTTATTCTTGATTCCTCATTCATCATGCTGAAGAACCCAAAGTAATTCATTATTTTTTTTCTAGAACTTTGATTGACATATTATATAAATTTGATGCGGGGAAAGCCTGAAGTGCAGGTGAAACAAATGTTTGATGCATGAAGTTTTTGAATAGAAACAGTTGATTCCAAAGAGACTTTCAGACAGGAAGTGATTATTTATTCTTCGTTTAAGTATACGGAAATATCTAAGTATAACTAAACACAAAACAACAAATTTACAAAGCCACCAAATCCAGCTACAATAATTTAACACTAAATAATATGAAATAACAGTTACAGTACAAATAACAGTAAAGTAGATGGTATTCATGGCAGGGATGCATCAATACAGTCCACGGTTCAATACATGCCTTGGTTTTTAAAGCACAGTTTTCAGTTCGGTTCTGGTGGCTTGACACAGAGTGTTTTTTTTTATTTAAAAAGTGATTTTTAAAAATACATTTAATTAATTAAATTACAACAAAACATCCCGTATACTTACATAAAACATGGATTATTATATTTCAACTTCAAATTTCTTTTGAGAGAAGTATTATGTTTCCTATTTTTATCCAAATAGGATGTATTGGCCATTATTGAGTGCTACAAACACATGGAATGTCAGTTTCATTCATACTGGAAGCCGGAGGACGCGCTCACTAAAAAAACTCCACATATGCATCACAGAATTAATAGAACTGAAGATAAAACGTTTTGAATGATGAAACATGAAGCCAATAAACACTAGACTGCGACAATGTAGTTTATTCATGTTCTTCAAGCCATCTCTGGTATTTTCATAATTAAGTATACTTCCATTGATAATCGACATATCGAACATAGTATTTCTGCCTCTTTCTGTGATAAGAAGCCACATTAGACCACAAAATGAAGTATTTGACTTATGTTGTGAAGTAAACACTTATGTTTTCTTTTGTTGGACAGCTGGTTTAGAAACACTTCTTATTCTTTAAGGGAAGTTTAGCTTTAGGCGTATTAATCATGTTTAATGTCGCTATTATTTTGACACCACATGAATGAGGTACGCTTTATTTCTTCTCTAATCTGGTATATAATGGTTACATTGCATTAGATATTTGGTAAACGGTTACATTTCATTTCATTACATTATTTATTTTTGGCAGTTTGGACAATCTCTTTGGTAGTTTCTTAAGTGGTTCTTCGCATGTTTGGCACACATGTATTTAAATGTGTATTTCACCAATAATTCAACCCTAAATTCCTCTATTTTTGTGCTCGCGTGAACAGTACTTTTATTTTGGTTTGGCGACGTGACGTCAAAAGGCTGCGCCGCGCTCCGGCATTTGTTGTGATTCGACTGAAGAAAGGTTTGTTTTTAAGGTTTTAAATGAATGCAATCGATTTAAACATTTTAATAGGGTTCGCATATTCTGTAAAATGGCTTCATTGTTATCGAATATAACGCTGTAATATTTTTCTCTCGTCAGTGCATGTTATTTTCTGTGAGTAAGGTTTCAGTGGCTGTCACTCAGTGAACGCAAACACAGGGCTCTGACTGATTCTCTGACAGCGCCCTGGACTCAGCAGCTGATTGAGATGCACCCAGAGATTAAGTTTATATTATAGCTGTCTTATTTATTATTCTGTTAATCTTTTCTCATCTTAAACACAGAAAACGTCTTGCTGAAGCGACTGCGACCCATGTGACACTGTTATAAAGATGGAGTTTATTAAAGAAGAGAGTGAAGATTGAAGATATTTGATAGTTTAATAATTTCTGATTATTGTCAATGTTGAAAACAATTTTGCTGCTTCATATTTTGTGTGGAAATGATGATGCACTATATTTTTCAGGAGTTTTTGGTAAATATAAAGTTTAATGAACAGCATTTCTTTGCATTTATCAAATATATTAATTGAATTTGTTAATGCATTTATTAAATAGAAATCATTTTGAATGTCTTCACTCACTTTTTGTCACTTTCATGCATGATGAATAAAATTATTAATTTCTCTCTCTTTTTTTAAATCTTATACAAATGTTTGAGTGGTATCATTGTTTCCACAAAAATATTAAGCAGCAAAACTGTTTTTAACATTGATAATATTTAGAAATGTTTCTCGAGCAGCAAATCAGCATATTAGAATGATTTCTGAAGGATTATGTGACACTGAAACTATTTTGAAACTAACAGATTTATAACCGTTTCTAAAATATAATACATTTTTTTGCCATTTAATTCTTATATTCTAGATTCATTGCACACAAACTGAAATATTTCAAGAAATTTTCATTTTAATTATGATGGTTATGACTTACAGCTTAGGAAAATAAAAAATTCAGTATCTCAAAAAATTAGAATATTCCAATTTGAGCTTGATTAGTTTGATTTTGAGTATAAATACTGGGTTCCTCCTGGGCTAGTTTAGAACATGCAACCACAATTATGGGAAAGACTACTGACTTGACAGTTGTCCAGAAGACGATCATTGACACCCTCCACAAGGAGGGTAAGTCACAGAAGGTCATTGCTGAAAGGGCTGGCTGTTCACAGAGTGCTGTATCGAAACATATTCATAGAAAGTTGACCGGAAGGAAAAACAAAACAATCAAAAGGTGCACAAGCAACAGGGATGACCACAGCCTTGGGAAGATTGTCAGGAAAAGCAGATTCCAGAATTTGGGAGAGCTTCACAAGGAGTGGACTAAAGCCCGAGTCAGCGCATCAAGAGTCACTACACTCAGACGTCTTCAGGAAATGGGCTACAGCTGTCACATTCCTAGAACCAAGACTTTAGCACCTGCCCACAGTGTCAAAACCACTTCCAAGTGGTTTGCTGACCATGATATTAGTGTGCTTGATTGGCCAGCCAACTCACTTGACCTGAACCTCACAGAGAATCTATGGGGTATTGTGAAGAGGAATATAAGTAACATCTGAAAAACAATACAGAGGAGCTGAAGGCCACTATCAAATCAACCTGGGCTTCAATAACACCTCAGCAGTGCCACAGGCTGATCACCTTCATGCAACGCCGCATAGAAGCAGTAATTCATACAAAAGGAGCCCCAACCAAGTATTGAGGGCATAAATAAACCTACTTTGAAGATCTTGAACATTTCTATTTTGTAAATCTTTTTTTTTTTGATTGATCTGAGAAAATATTCACATTTTTTGAGATACTGCATTTTTTTTATATTTTCTTAAACTGTAAGTTGTAATCATCAGAATTAAAACAAAAAAACTCTTGAAATATTTCAGTTTGTGTGCAATGAATCTAGAATACAAGAAAGTTTGCTTTTTGAATTAAATTACAAAAAATAAAGAACTTTATGATATTCAAATTTTTTTTTAGATGTACCTGTATATAACAGTTATTTGAAAAAATTATAAAACATTATGACAAGGTAATGTTTAATTTGTTTTATTATATATATTTATTACATTTTATATTATCATCTCACACATGGATTGGCATTTTCTATAATGTATTTCTGTAATAAAAATACATACTTAACATAATCAGCATCAAACAAACAATATAATTCATATTCTCAAGGATTAAAGATTAAATGGGGGAAAAAAATAAAAATGATTGCACAACCATCAACTAGGTGGCAATATGCACTAAGCATGTAAATGACCATTGAACAAAAGAAGAAGAAAGAAACAGCATGGCGTGCTTTTTCTTACTGTCCGTTTCTATAGTGACTCGTCGCTCTGTTGAGAATGTCTTGAGTCTTAACCAGGAACATACTCTGAGTTGAATGAACTTAAACCAACATATACCCCAGGTGGCTTCCCGTGCACACAATCTGATACGGTATGAAACACAGACAAGTAATAGGCTACTGCTTTGGATTTGCAAAAACACAAAAATATATCAAAATGTCAGTCTTGGTGAGTGGTTTTGCATTTTTCCTTAAGTGGAGATATTGCAGGAAGTAAGCTGGAGAAGTAGGGGATTGGGAAAGGTCCGCGAGGCAGGATTTGTGACTCTGGACACCTGAAGCGTAACTGTGCCATATGTTGCCGTGCTATTTGTGTCATTCAAAAACATGAAGAGTTTGATTTTTTTTTTTATGCTGCAGTTCATTATAAAGTTGCTAGCCACCAGTTTTGGGGGAGGAAGTTACTTTTAAAAGTAATGCATTACAATATTGCATTACTCCCTAAAAAAGTAACTAATTAAATGACTTAGTTACTTTTTATGGAAAGTAATATAATATAATATATTTTAATATAAAAAAGTTATATTTTTGGTAAATGAAAAAGCATTTTCACACCAAAAAGTGAAATGAATAAGCCTCAGGCTGAAGGAAAAGTAAATTCACGTCTGTACAGCAGAATGCAAGAGAAGAAACGTCAAAAATCAAGGAATTTTTGCTTATCAGTATGATTGAATTTGATAGTTGAAGCTCAGAACCAAAGACATTGGTTAATAAAATAAGATTAAATACATTAAGGATATTTGTGTTATTTACCATTTAATTATTGCAGATTTGCATCATATTCTGAGTTTTCATTTCACTGTTCTTTATTCACTTGGAGGAATAATGAACCTGTTTTTGTGAAAGCGAGATGAGCAAATGCATGTTCACATTTAGCTAAGAACTAACCAAACATGGGACACACAATGAGTGCTCTGTACTTGCTCCTGATTTTTCTCAACAAGGGGACAGGAGAGCTGTCAGTCAGTAAGTGCGAAAACAAAGATTTTACTGGTGTTGCTTATTTGAAAAAGTAACTCATGTAAATTAAAAAGTAATGTATTTTTTTACTAGTTACTTAAAAAAGTAATCTGATTACATAACTCACATTTCTTGTAATGCATTACCCTCAACACGGCTGGCCACTGACTGTATTATTCACTAACAAAGATTTTTAAAGAAAGAACAAAGATAAACAGCCTTCAATGACTACCAAGCTGTGTCAGCTGGAGAATGATTTATTTTATAAGTAGGGTGGTATTTCTGACATATGATTTTATTGCTTGCTGTAATGAACTTTTAGTGCTATTTACATTCAGGTATGTATATGTTAGTATGGCACTTTTGGGGACGAGTTGAAAAATATCACTTACAGGCAACAAATGTCAAGATAAAAACTCATTATTCTGAAATACTATTTGAGACACAAAATTTTTTTTTTTGGCTACGAATGTAATATATCTGTACGTCTGTAGAGCTGGACATTTTAATAAGGATCAGATGAGTGAATTCAGCTTTGAGAATGAAAACCAACCTTTTTGTTCCTCAGTATCTTCATGTTTGACTCTGAATGTTTCTTCAATCTTCATGTCCTCTTTAATAAACTCCATCTTTATAATAGTGTCACATGGTTTTTCTGTGTCCTGTTTCAGATGTGAATAATTAACAGGAAAAATAACAACTCTAAATGGAACATAATTATGCTCTGTGCTTAATCTCACTGATTTCACTGTTAATGTTGCTTTGTATAAGGAGTTTAGGTTTTGATATAATTTTGCTGAAAAAGGAATACAGTTCACTGATTAAAGCTGTACATGTTCAGTTTCTTCAATTAGGCAAAAATATTACCAATATCTAATTAAGCATGTAGGAACTCCGAAGTGAAGATCAGGAGACTGAGTCAAGTTCAAGTTCTTGATTGAGAAGGTACTGTGTGATGCTGCAGTCATCAAGACTGACTAAAGCACTGAATCACTGCAGTTTATACAGATTTCAGGAGGCTGTTTTATACAGCTGAAGACAAAGCACTCAGATCACCAGCTAAATCACAGTGTGCAGTGTCGCTCAGCACCTCTAAGGCCCCATTTTCACTGCATGGTTCAAGTGACCCAATTCTGATTTTTTTCCTCTCACGTGGCACAGATCGGATATGACCGGTGAACGTGTAAGCAGGAAAAAACCGCATGGATTCCGATTTTCTCAGATCGGATTCAGGCCTCATTCATATGTGGTAATAAATCGGATATGAATCGGATGCGTGCATTTGCGTGTGCCATGTAAGCAGACAAATCGGATATTCCCCAGTAAATGCGAGTCGTACGTCATTAAAAAAGTGACGTCAACTCAGGTGGACACCACCAACTGAGATCACATGACTTATTATAGGTGCGATGGAGGACGAAGGATACACACAGTTGAGCAATGCCAAGGTTTCATGTCTTTTAAGTCTTTGGGGCGAAGAGATATTGCAGGCAAAAATGCAGGATTGTTACAGAAATAAATCCGTGTTTGAAGACATTTCACGAGATATGGGGAGGCACGGTTTAAGCGCTTTTTTCTCCGCCGCGCCGTACGAGACCAATGGTTTGCTGATATTTTTGATGACTTTTCAAAATATTGTGGAAAGCAAAACACTGTATAATATTATTTGCATCTGCATCCATTGTATTTCGTGCTGTTTTACTTCCTTTTCCGGGTCAGAACGTCTACGTTTGGTAGTTTCAGCAGTGTGTAGTGTAAATGCAAAAATCGGATACGGGTCACTTTTAAAAGATGATGTAAGCGGGTCGTCAAAAAAATCGGATATAGTCAGAAAATCGGATTTGGGCAACAAGACCTGCAGTGTAAATGCAGCCATAAACAATCAGCAGAACTATAGCACTCTTTTTCAGAGAGATCAGGGAAACTCCAGATACATTCACAATTAATTCACATACTGATTAGCATGAACAATGACACCAATTAAAGAAATGAAGCAGAAGCACAAGAGTATCACAGACAACAAAAAACTGAACAGCAAAAGATTTATTTAGAATTTAAGCATCATTTATCTGACTTTTTTAGATTTCATTTTGACCAATACAATTGTCTTTTGCAGTAATTATATTGAAATGACAGCATAATAAATGTCCAGTCATAAAAAACACCGTCAAGGAGGATTTTCTACATAAAGCCAAATTTATCAAGACCTGACATGTATAAAAAAAGTTGAACTGAACTGAAGGTAAATATTCATTTATAAAGATTAATAAAGTATAATAGTAAAGTCAATGAGAGAATTTGAATTATATACATTTTATGTTTATGAATTTATTACTTTTTATATTTATTTGATATATGGAAATATGTATATGTATGCATTTGAGAATTTTTAACCAGTTTATTATATAATAATTATAAATATATAATAATAATAATAATATAATTCATCTGTTATTTGAATAAATTCTGCTTATTTCTAACATGCACGGTTCCTCTTGTTTTACGTCATTTGTTGTATATTGGTACAGTTTGGATTAAAGAGAAAAAAAACAATTGGTTTTAAAGCAGAAGAGTTACTAGGAGGATCTATTCAGAAACAGCACTTTATCAAAACACAAAGACCATAGAGAAATAAGTAACATGATCAAAACCACACCATACATGACAAGAACAGACAAAGAACTTAACCAATATAGCCGGAATTAAAATTACACTCAATAATATTAGTTTTAGGTCTGTGTGAATACAAATGAAAAATCATTATAAGTGTCACCGTTTGTCTTTATTGCCTCTTGCTGCTTCTGTCCCATTACTTTAATTTAGAGACTTGCACTTGTGGGACCCAACGCAACTCTTGATGGGTGCGGGATGTGGGAGAATATAATTATTCACGGGACTCCCGCAAAATAGAAATGATCTAAACATAAAATGTCTAAAATATATAAATTGTTATTTATCTGTTGCACAAAATCAAAAAGAACAACTAATGTTAACATTAAAATGATTAGCATGTGCACGCTAGGCAAAGTTTCTACTTATAACATGTGTTTAAAGGATTGCACAATGTAGCCAATCACAGACTCGGCCAGGGCTTGGTTCATTCCGAGCAGAATCGATATTTTAACGTCTCTGTTCCTGCGTTCCTTTGATATTATTACCGTTCCGAAACCGCTTTGGGTGGAAGAAATACTGGTTAATGTTATTTTTTAAAAACAATTTTCTTTGCCTATAATTTGCCTAATAATAATAAAGAACAGCGTTTTCTTTACTCAAAAAGAAAAGGAAAAAAGAGAGCTCTAACGTTAGCCAATAACCCGCTGGGCTTAGTCAGCCAATACAGCATCATCTTTTCTAGATTTTGGTCAAATGTAGGCTAAAAAAATCTTTCAACACTTTAAAGACATCAAAGTATTTTTAAGATATTTAAAAATGTTTGCTGCATTGTTAAAAAAAAACACTTGTATAAGATTGTGTTTTGAGAGTGAAAAAAAAACGTAAGTCACGTCTCACGTCGCATTTTATTAGCACTATCACTTTCCAAAATAATGAAGGCTAAAATGCCTGTAGGCTAAAACAAAATGTTTACAAACATTATAAAAACAGTTATTTCTCTCCAAAACAAATCCTCTGAAGTTTAGGCTATAAAAATGTCAATCCAATGTTTCCATATTCCCGACGTATTTGGATGCTAAAATATTATTTATTATATAATGTTTGTACTTTCATCGACATAAAACATCATCCTTCACATCGGTTTTATCAGCACAGTGAGGCCCTGTCTCGCTGAACGCAACAAATTTTGTACAACGGAGCAGTGTAACTTTTTCCGGGTTGGAATGTCTGTCTTTATTTTGGTTTGTGAAACCCGCCCACAGTCAGTTTACCCAATTGTATTTTGGCACCCCGTGTTGCCAGTTGTAGCGTATTTCATGTCATTCATTATCAAGTGCACTCGTTCCTGTTTGTGTCATCAATCTGGCAACCTGCATGTACGTCAAGTCTGAGGAGGAGGGGCCAGGTGAAAAAACCCTCTCCAATATTTTGTATTTGGACTGCAATACCTAGTTCAACCACTCTGTGTCAATTCTACATGCAGCACCTTTAACTGATGGTCATTGTTCCTGCTAATCAGTCTCTGGGTTAAGTGTGAATGTGATGCCTGTTGGTGGGACCTTCCCTGATCTCTGTGATAATGAGTGTTATAGTTATGCTGACTGGATTAGAGCTGGTGAAAATCTGAGCTAAATCCTGTACCTGCTTACATCATTTGCATACTTTATCTTCTAGTTACGGCCTCCTGAAATCAGTATAAAACTACAGTGATTCAGTGCTTTAGTCAGTATTGATGACTGCAGTGTGACTGTGGGGGGGAAGTCGTGGTCTAATGGTTAGAGAGTTTGACTCCTAACCCTAAGGTTGTGGGTTTGAGTCTCGGGCCAGCAATAGCACGACTGAGGTGCCCTTGAGCAAGGCACTGAACCCCCAACTGCTCCCCGGGCACCGCAGCATAAATGGCTGTCCACTGCTCTGGGTGTGTGTTTACGGTGTGTGTGCACTTTGAATGGGTTAAATGCAGAGCACGAATTCTGAGTATGGGTCACCATACTTGGCTGTATGTCACTTCACTTCACTTCAGTACCATCTCAATAAAGAACCTGATGAAGATTCACTCAGTCTCCTGATCTTCTCTTCTGAGTTTACTACAGGCATAAAGGGATATTGCAGGTATTTTGAAGGATATACTTCTACTGTTTGTTTCTAATAAACTTCTTAATGCATCTTATATTTAGAAACTGAACATCACTCACTCCTAACAATGATAGATGAGGAGTAACACCTGAGTATGCTGCCATATTTTTACTGGTTGATGAAACTGAACAGCTTTAATCAGTGAATCATATTTCTTTCTTCTGATAAAAAAAGGCTTATATTAAGATACTTGGCATAATTCTTAACTGGAAATATCACAAATACTTCATAGTTAATAGTGAATTGATAGCACATTTGCTTACATAAGATAGTAGATCTGTGTTATTGATAACTTTAGGAATCTGTGATTCATCTCTTACAGATCCACGTGACACACCGTTATAAAGATGGTGTTTATTAAAGAGGAGAGTGAAGACATGAAGATTGAAGAAACATTCAGAATAAAACATGAAGATACTGAGGAACAAACAAAGATGGCGTTTATTAAAGAGGAGAATGAAGACGTAAAGATTGAAGAAACATTCAGAGTCAAACATGAAGATACTGAGGAACAAACAGGTTGGTTTTATTCTGAAAGCTGAACTCACTCATTTGATCCACATTAAAATGTCCAACACTACAGAAAAGGAATGACATTTTTAAGATTGTCATATGAGTGTTGTAATAAAGTGGTTTTATTTGACATGGAGCAGGTCGGGCTACATGAGGAATAACATGTTGAGATTGCATGACCCATTACCTCGAAACATACGAGAATTACGCGTATAGCGTTAGTTCTGGCAGGTCACGTGAGTCAAGCTTGCATCAGCTGACTCTCAGCTGATCACATCTACCTACGGGAATACGACACCTATCAGGGCATCCCTATAAAAGCTCTATTCAGTATTATTCAGCAGCCTTATCCACTTGCTCAGGAGCAATTACCCTCCTCCATCCCCAACTCCTCCTTTCACCACAGTCAGGACTTGGCTTCTGATATTCCTGTTAAATCAGACTCCCTTATCTTGAATAATGTTTTACACTTAAATATCATTGAGTACATTAATGATATCTGCTTTGTTCTGTTCAATTAACCCTATTATTACTGCTCTCCCTCATCATTCATGACAGGCTGCATGGATGGTCAGGGCGTTTGTGCCCAGAAAAGAACCATACCGCCAAACCAAACTGTATACCAATCATTTTGACAATAGTGGTCCTGACAGAACTAAGATTATACAATAACATTTTTTATCATCATCATGTTGTTGGTTTTTATGTTTGTTCTTATTATCTATTGCTAATTTGGATTTGTCTTTTTTTGCAATAGACCTGATGACATTGAAAGAGGAGAGTCAAGAACTCAATGAAAAGGAAGATAATGTTCAGCATGAGAAATATGATTTCATGACTGGAGTAAAATCATTTAGTAGCTCACAGACTGAAAAGACTTCACGAAAAAGAGCTCAAAAGACAGCAAACAAAAGTTATTTCACCTGCCAACAGTGTGGAAAAAGTTTCAACAAAAAGGGAAACCTTGAAGTCCACATGAGAATTCACACTGGAGAAAAACCTTACACTTGCCAACAGTGTGGAAAGAGTTTCATTCTAAAATCAAAGCTTAAATACCATATGAGAGTTCACACTGAAGAGAAACCCTTTGTCTGCCAACAGTGTGGAAAGAGATTTTCTGAAAAAGGAAACCTTAATCTTCACATGAGAATTCACACCGGAGAGAAGCCTTTCACCTGCAAACTGTGTGGAAAATGTTTCATTCAAAAATCACACCTTAAAAACCACATGAAAATTCACACTGGAGAGAAAACTTACACATGCTCTCAATGTGGAAAAAGTTTTACACATAAACATAACCTTGACGTCCACATGAGAATTCATACTGGAGAGAAACTTTTCACCTGCCAACAATGTGAAAAGAGTTTCAACAGAAGGGAATTCCTTGAAGTCCACATGAGAGTTCACACTGGAGAAAAGCCTTACACCTGCCAGCAGTGTGGAAAGAGTTTCATTCGAAAAGGAAACCTTACATACCATCTGAGAGTTCACACTGGAAAAGAAACCCTGTCTGCCAACAGTGTGGAAAGAGATTTACTGAAAAAGGAAACCTTAATGTTCACGTGACAATTCACACTGGAGAGAAGCCTTATGCACATTCTCAATGTGAAAAGAGTTTTACACACAAACATAACCTTGATGTCCAGATGAGAATTCATACTGGGGAGAAACCTTTCACCTGCCCTCAGTGTGGAAAGAGTTTCACCTGAATAAAAATCTTTTTGTCAGTTTGTTTTCTTTCAATTAAGACTGGTTTTGTGTTTATTTTTGGAACTGATTTATCGTAGGCCTCAATAATCTGAGTTTATGTACGTACATCAATTTTTGAGTGGAAAAAAAGCATTATTTGTGGATAATTTTGTCAATATTAAATATGAAAAAATAAAATAAAAATAACACTGTTTATCACACTATTCAATTCAAGTTTATTTCAATTCAAGTTTATTTGTATAGCGCTTTTTACAATACAAATCATTGCGAAGCAACTTTACAGAAAATTAAGTTTCTACAATATTTAGTAGTAGCTTATCAGTGGTGACTGTCAGTTTATGTGCATACGGCAGAAATGTTCAGAAAAATCAATAAAAGACATAAACAGACGATTAACACTATTAACAGCAATTATGCAATCAAACTTATAGCAAAATGTGGTAGTTCTGTATGTTGTCTCTGGGTTAGCATCATCTGAGGTCCTCTGAGGGGTTGGCATCATCTCTTCTCAGGTGTTCTGGATCCAGACTGGAGCTTGTGTAAATCCTAGTTACCACGGGATGTAAATCATTCATTATTTGAATGCTTGGCCAAAGAGGTGTGTTTTTAATCTAGATTTAAACAGAGGAAGTGTGTCTGAACCCCGAATATTATCAGGAAGGCTATTCCAGAGTTTGGGAGCCAAATGTGAAAAAGCTCTACCTCCTTTAGTGGACTTTGCTATCCTAGGTACTATCAGAAGTCCAGCGTTTTGTGACCTTAGGGAGCGTGATGGATTGTAGCGTGGTAGAAGATTAGTTAGCATGCTGTAATGCAGGGTTCCTCAAATCTTTCCCTGGAGGGCCAATCTGCTGCAGAGTTTAGCTCCAACCCTTATCAAACTCACCTACCTATGATTTTCTAATGATTTTGAAGACACTGATTAGCATGCTCATGTAACCGGTCCTTTGCTGACCACTGCTTCCATCATCTGCGTTGTGTGTAAGAAGGCTCAGGACACTTTCGTTTCTGTTCACCAAAAGGAGATTTATTGACAGCCACATCCAGCATTAACTTCACTCTGTCTGTGGATTAACATGAATAAAGTTCATCTCTCTCTCATGGTCATTCCATAAAGACATTCCTCTCTCCAGCATATACAGTGTGAACTCATTTTAACAATCAAGAAAGACACCGTTAACACTGAAACAATCTGTATTTGTTAAGTTTCCCAAATTTGTTTATCTGCTTTTTGCCCAAGTCACATGATTGGAACATTGATGAGGTTTACGGGACTTTATTCGTGATCTGATAAGCCATGGAACAACATGATCTTTTGGATTTTTTTCACGGAACGAAATACTGAGGGGGAAAACAGCGCCAAAATCGAAGAAGTGAAGGTAAATAGTTGTCATTTTTGATTTTATAAATATGTACAGGACTTGACATTAACTTGTTTTGCTCACCAGTCACTGTAAGCCATGCAGTCCATTTAATATATAAATTAGCAATATTTTAAATGACACAACGGTATATTAGAAACGATAAAGAATAATATATTGTGAAAATACATTATAATATATTGAATAATACATAAGGAGTTAGTTAACATTTTCATATATTGAAAAATATGTGACAATATATCACAATATATGTATTTTTATATTCAGCAATACACTATAATATATAGATGTTCATGTGATAAGACGTGGTACTGCATGTGTAAAAATGTACTGAGCATACATTTACTCATGAAGTAAAAGCACATATATGGAAATATGTTTCTTATATTTAACAATCATTTATGATATACATGTTTCACATTTTGAAATATAGCTATGATTTAAAATATTACATTTAATACACAAACAAATTTTTCTAAAAATGTAAACTCAACAATAAAATCTGTAAAAATAAAATTTGGTTTCTTAGCAATATAGTCTTTTTGAACATGGGCAATTCATCAATTAAATCGGTACAAACAACAAGATCTGTGTGATACTCATTGTCAGTATGTTTAACCCAAGTTGTGACACTTACTTCACTTGATATATCCATCTGAAAACGGTCTGAAATCAAAGCTCTGTTTTCAACATCACTGCTTGTCAGTGTCAGCAGTATTATGACAACTATTTTAGTGCTTTCTTAAACCTTTAAAACTTTTAAACTATAGTGAACACTGTTCTTGAGAACAAACAAGAAAGAGGGATAATTAACTAGGGAAGAGGCCAAGATGGCAGATGGTCGGTCGGGTGTGGTAGCTGCTCTGTTACTCTGTACGCTAATTTTTAAGTTTGTCCACCCAGAAAATATAAATACATTTAAACAGTCTCAAAACAACAGACATTCTACCTCTACTCGGGTTTGTAGCTCATTCAGAGGCTGCTCATGTTTTAAAACTAGACAGCAAACTTACACTGTGTACCGTGTGCTCCCCCCGAGCTCCATGGAGGATCCGATGATGGCCCAGCTAAACCTGGATGTCTATCTGGTTCAGTCTACAGGCGTTGCTTCAGATGAGCATCCATGTCGAAACCTAGCGGGGAGAAGGCTGTCGTTGCCATCGGAGCCCTGAGTATCCCAGAGGACCTGGTGGCTGAAGCCTGTGTTATACTTTCCGCGTGGGCAATCCAGACGCGTACATGGACAGAGTGGACATGGACTACTTGTATTTGTACTACTAAGTGTACGCTGGTGGTCCATTCCCCGGACATGTTCCATACATGCACAGTAGCTTGAACAGTAAACAAACTTGAAAAAACAATTGCCCAGAGTTACTGCACATCTGGCTGTCTTTATATTGTTTTATCTACGGTTTGTAGAAGTGCGGGTAGCAACGAGCTTCTTCACACAGCCTGCGCATGCGTAGTTGGTGCTTTTGGAGCCTACTGACCATGCATACTTGTCCGATGATGATTTCTTCTTATTCAGAACCGGTTCTGTTCTTTGAAAAGAACCAAAACTGTGAGCAATTTCTAAGTTTCGGTCCCGAAAACAGTTCTGGTGCAACACGTGACCAAGCGCTGTGAACAGCCTTGCGCCGGTGTTCTGATAATTCGGCTTTTACCGTCAAGGATGTCACAAACCGAATAACAGAACGCCTGAAAATGTGTATACTGTAATATATGTAGAATTTTGACATTGCCAACCTTTAAATTAAGTAATAAACAGTATTGAGCATAGAGCAGTTGAGTATTGTGCATTTTTCCTTACCACTATTTTTTTTAAAGTTGTTTAATGATTTTAATGGAACCGGAACCGTTAGGTGGAACCAGAACTGGAACCGGAAAATTTCTGATGATTCCCAACCCTACACCCAACAGATGTCAAGGGCGTACAAAGATTCCTCGGCATGATAAACTATCTCTCAAAATTCTGTGATCACCTGTCAGATGGATGTGAGATACTGAGGCAGCTTACCCATAAAGACACAATCTGGGAATGGTCAGATGCGCATGAGAGAGCATTCAGATGGCTGAAAGATGCCATCATCAAAGCGCCAATACTCAAATATTACAACCCAGATGAACCTCTTTCACTTCAGTGTGATGCGTCTGAGACGGGCTTAGGAGCCACTTTACTTCAGGAGGGGGCACCAATTGTGTATGGAAGCAGGGCACTAACTCAGACAGAAAGGGGGTATGTCCAGATAGAAATGGAATGTTTGGCCATCGTCTACGGTATGGAAAAATTCCATCAGTATACATATGGGCACAAAGTGATTGTTCACTCCGACCATAAACCACTAGAAAATATAGTTAGGAAACCACTAGGAAACCACTGCTATCATCACCAGCCTACCCGCAGAGCAATGGGATGGCGGAATCGGCGGTAAAGACTGCAAAACGACTGCTGAAAAAGGCAAAAGCTGATGGGAAGGATCTGTACCTAGCTATGCTTGACCATAGGAACACACCATTACAGGGAATCAAAGCAAGCCCAGCACAGTGGTTGTTCATTAGGAGAGCCAAAACACTACTGCCAACACATGATAACCTGTTAAAACCAAAAATAGTACAAACAAGACAGGAGCAGATGGAAAGCAGAAACCGTCAGGCTACATACTACAACAGACATGCAAAGGATCTATCAATAAATTAGAATGTCATGGAAAAGTTCATTTATTTCAGTAATTCAACTCAAATTGTGAAACATGTATTAAATAAATTCAAGGCACACAGACTGAAGTAGTTTAAGTCTTTGGTTCTTTTAATTGTGATGATTTTGGCTCACATTTAACAAAAACCCACCTATTCACTCTCTCAACAAATTATAATACTTTGTAAGACCAATAAAAAAATAAAAAAAAACATTTTTTGTGAATTGTTGGAAATGTCTAATACTTATAGGGGAGAGTAAGATTAGCCACTTTTTACTTATATGGTCCTCAAGATAAGGGAAAATGATGCAGAAGTACAATGAAAGTATCTATCATATTCAAATGAAAGTATTCCTATCATTTTAAATGATCAGAATGTATCTATGACAAAGGGTTCTAAAAATATGGCTTCTTATAAAAAAAGTGTTCCCATGGCTCGTTTGCCCTGGGTTTGGGGTAAGTTGAGCCGAGTCGAGTCAGTGGGTAAGATCCACCATCTGGGTGTAAAATGACTATCTGACTCAAATCTGATTCAAACCCATGTGAAAAAAAAAAAAATTTAAAAACAAATTTAATAATTACCTTTTACAGACAGTCATATTTTATTTTCTTAAAGTTAACTTTAACAGCATAAAACCAACCAAATGAAATTTAAATTTCAATATTTAATTGTTTGCATTTCTGAAACAACATGTTGAACACCAAAGTTGTAGCCTTCCTAAAAACAGACTACACAGAGTTTGTTGGCCATTAGTGACTACAGGTGGAAAGATATTTTCATTTATTTATTTTTGTTTGTTTTCATAGCAATATCTGGCAACACTGCCAGAACTTAAACTGATAGTAATAAAAAGAGCCCACAGACATGTTATTGCTGACAGGAGACCAAATATGGTAAGGCAAATGCAAATGAATCAAACCAGTAGCATATAACACTAGTGCAGAGATCTGTAGAACAAGTATGTTACGTCTATGCTATTTCATATTAAATTTCGTCTTTCCAACAACATTCATAAGGGCACTAGACAAAGTTATCATCTATATAGCAATGGTTATTATTGAAAACTATAACAGTAATAGGCCTATATGTATTGCTGAATAATATTTTAAAAAATATCTGATAAAATTATATACCCCTAACCTAAAGTAATAGTGCAATGTGATATTATTTAACAATGCTCATTCCTCCAAAACAGAGAAAACATCTTTCACAAACATCTACATATCTGTGTCTTTTAAAATGTTTAGTGTATTTAATGAGTGGGATTATTATAGCAAACGATGGCTACGGCCGTGGTGCCTTCCATTGCCTCAATGTGTCTCTCCTTTTCACAGTCTGGCAGAAATGATGCGTGGTTCCGAAATACATGGTCACATGACACTAAAAGTGTACAGTTGCCAAGATGCAGGGGGTCGGTCAACTTCCCCACTGGCTTAACTTACCCCACTCTCCCCTACTTCCATTGAAGATGAGACAGAAGCAGGCTCAGAGAGTGAGGGAGAGCCCACTCTAATCAAAACCTCTCCGATAAAGTCAATTATTACAGTGTACTGTTTTTTCTTTTAACTGTATATTTGTAACAACTGAATAATTCATATTAACAAAAACCCACCCTCCTTGTGCTCCTTTTTTTGGTTTGGTCCACTGTCCCTCAAAATGTCTGTCCACGGCCCTGGTGACCAGACATGCCACTTCCCAGGGACATGTTCTGCCCAGGATTTCTAAATTGACATCAAAGTACTTTGAGAGCTATAGAGAGCAGATGGCTCCTTTATTCTTTCGAATTGCTCCTGCTCTCTGGAAAGTGGCAAGTCTGGTCGCCTTGTCATTATGGGTTCTATTGTGTTTTGTCACGCTGCTCGCATCCGGTGTAATTCTTCAGTCATTTTTCGAATCATTATTGCTTCAATGCATATTAGGAAACCAGTGCGCCTGCCACACTGTTATATGTCGGGTATGTTCAAGTAAGCTGGATATGCACAGATAATGCACAATTAGGCTGTAATTAATATATCATGATGACTCACGAGTTCAGTATATGCAATAAATCTGCACAGATTTGGCTTAAATGAACTTGCCTAAGAAGTTAATGAGTTAACATAATTAACAAAAAGTAACCCACCAAATTGGCTAGAGATTTGACAGCGTTACCTGCCACAGCTGATTTTTAACTTCATTTGGTGGATTGGTGGGGGTTAATTTCAAACCCTGATTGTTAATTATTGTATTTATCATTATTTTGATAGTAATTATCAGTGACTTCTTTGATTGGTGGATCTCGCTTTGGTTTTACATCATAGCATTTCTCAACTGTCATCCATGAGCTAGTTTTGCAAAGATGATGTGTTTTTGTTTTGTGTTGTTTTTTTGCCCTACGAAGGCAAAAAAACCTTAACTTGCTAGAGTGTGAAATGGCTAAAGATTTGTATTTGTCCAGCCAAATTAATTAAAGGCAAGACACTAGAAATCTGGCAATTAGTAGTTTATGGTAATAAAAATTATCTACATAAAAATATTTTGAGCTCAAACTTACTGTACTCTGCCTTTGCATTGTCTGCAAAAAGTGAGATGTCATGCCAAGGCAAAAGGCAGTAACGTCCATTAAATACAATATTTGGTTGCTGATCACCATTTACAAATTCATTACAGTTACACCTGTATAAAATCTAGTGATCATGGGCTATCTCAGTCTATAACATACAGTAACTGACTGTATTATTTTTTTTCTGACAATAACAACCAGACAAAAGGTTAAACGTGTATAGAGATCGTTTTGCAACCAATCTTTTTGTAATGTTCAGTAACGTTAAAGGATGCAAGACCTAACTGCTTTTACATCGAATTGTATGAAAATAGCAGAATAACCATGTCAAAGTAATGTTCATATGGCAGAACATTTTTGTGTAATGTAATGTTTATTGTGATTACGTCTATAATATAGTAGTGGTATATAATACATTTTTGGAAATTTAGCTTAGCATGATTCTGAAACGAAAACTACTCCTCTATTTTAAACTTTTTTATTCTCACTTAGGTCCATCAGCATCCTTCGCAATAAATCTAAATATGTCAAATAACTTCCCAGCAACAGAAATCACGTTTAAAAGCCTTAATTACCCAACAATGAATGAAACTGCCTGAAGAGAATGAATAACATCCCATAAATCTACTACTTGAGGAATAATCTAATAATAATCTGTTTTAATGCACAAGGTAATTTGATTAGCTGTGCTGATAATATACAATTTTGTTCTATAAATGTCTTACCTTTTAAAAGTTCATCACAGTGGTCTCTTCCGCTGCATCTCTACGCCGCTGATAGTATGAGCGATAATTTCCAGGAACTATTGAGCGTTTCCATGATCTGCCATTGCTGTAAAAAAGACAGTCCACGGGGGGCGCTAGCGAGCACCACATGGAGTAGTCGTGTTTTTTTGCGCGCTTCAAATCCCTTATTATTCTTTAATTTCACTAATATTTTTTTCTGTTGAAATCTGCTCATTACCTTCACTTACGACCGCAGACAACATGACCAAGCCTAAATCCAAAAAAGGAGACAAATTAGTGGAGGACGCAGGTGAACAAGGTGCCTGTCAGTCAGACGAAGCCCAGGCCGTTGCTAACTCCACGGATCCGGTCAATCTCGCTGACATTATGGAGGCTATCAAATCGATGAACGGCTCTATGAATGAAAAATTCGACTCTCTGGAATCTACGCTGTCTCAGACGCTGGTCTCTCTATCAGAAGTTACTTCACGAGTAACGGATCTCGAAAAGGCTAGTGCGGATTACGAGGGCCGAATCTCTGAACTCGAGGCTCACTGCCGCGACTGGTTCGAAACATGTAAAACTCTGTCATCCAAATTAGATGACCTTGAAGGGCGTTCGCGGGGGCAAAATATTAAGATCATTGGTCTACCTGAAAAGGTTGAGGAGGGCCGCCCAACTCAGTTTGTAGCCGACTTTCTCGTGAAAATCCTTGGCGCCAGTAATTTCCCAAAATCTCTGAAGATTGAACGTGCCCATCGCACGGGCCCGATTGGAAATGCACATTCTCGTCCTCGGTCCATGGTGGCCAGATTGCATCACTATCCGGATAAGGAGAAGATTCTGCGTCTTGCACGGCTGTCGTCGCCTCTGATGTACAACGGAGCGCGCATACTCATCTTCCCGGACTTCACCTCCGAGGTTCTGAAGCAGCATCAGGCTTTCAACGCTGTGAGGAAAAGTCTCAAGGAGGTGAATGTTCGACATGGGTTGCTCTTCCCTGCTCGACTTATCGTGACTCACAACTCATCCAAACATGTGTTTGACTCTGCTGAAAAGGCTCAAGCCTTTGCTGACTCTATCACTGGTGAGGTCAGGGCGGTGCAGTCTTCATAACTATGTTGTATAATTAGTCAGTAGAGCTGCATGCTTGTTGATTTTCTTTTCTTTATTCAGGTAAGAGCACAAAAGTGTGACAGTACTTTTTAAGTTTTTATTTCTCTGATGTCCAATTTTTCTTTCTGTTATTGTTGTAATGTTTAATGGGATTTGAGGTGTAGTTTAACCTCAGTTATTAGCCTACTCTTTTTCGTTTTCTTTTTTGCAGCGCTGCTACTCTGTGTGTTGCCTTTCGGCTCTACAGTAATTATGGGTTTTTTAAACTGCTTGGTTTGGGGAAGCAGTTGGGACGGGGTGGGGGTTGTACTCTGTGTTTACGGTTGTTTGTCTATGTTCACCCTTCATTTCATCTGTGCTATTCAATTTTTTCAGTTGAATTAATATTGTTTGCTGTTAAATGGCGTCTAGTATGATTTCATCACAGGGAGGCGATATTACACTAGCCAGCTGGAATGTGCGCGGCTTGAATAGTCAGGTGAAGCGAGCTAAAGTGTTTTCATATTTACGTTCCATTTCGGCTGACATAATTTTTTTACAAGAGACGCACATTAAAAATGGTGAACAGAATCGCTTTAAGTGTAACTGGATTTCCCAGGTATTTCAATCCACTTTTACGTGAGAGGGGTTTCAATATTATTTCGTAACTCAGTTTCGTTTAAACATATATCTACGTTAACAGACCCTAACGGCCGCTATGTTCTTGTCACTGGCATAATTGCTTCTCAACATTTTACTTTTTTAAATCTCTATGCCCCTAATTATGACGATCCGGCTTTCTTTCGTAAAGTATTTAATCTTCTACCTTCTCAAACCGATACTCACTTTATAGTTGGTGGTGATTTTAACTGTATATTGGACCCTGTTCTGGACAAATTTCCTGTCCATTCAGATTCTTCTCTCAATTCTACTTCAGTCATTAAACATCTTTCCGAGTCACTGGATATTGTTGATATCTGGAGGGTTCAACATCCGGCCGATAAGGAGTACTCATTCTTTTCCAATGTTCACAAGTCATATTCAAGAATAGATTTTTTTTTA
Organism: Cyprinus carpio; assembly: GCF_018340385.1. Classification (NCBI taxonomy): domain Eukaryota; kingdom Metazoa; phylum Chordata; class Actinopteri; order Cypriniformes; family Cyprinidae; genus Cyprinus; species Cyprinus carpio. Next base: position 33,056,792 of record NC_056600.1, read on the forward strand.
TAGACTCTAAATTATTATCGAATGTCTCTTCATCCAAGTACCATAATATACTGATCTCTGATCATTCTGCTGTTACGGTATCTTTAGATTTTGGCTGGGCAAAGCCAAGTTATAACTGGAGATTTAATACTTGCCTCCTTTCTGATGAAAAATTTAGTCAGCATATTTTGGATTCTTTGACAGAGTTTATAGACATCAACGATAAAGGAGATGTTTCTGATTCGGTGTTATGGGAAACTTTTAAAGTTGTGATGAGGGGACACATAATTTCTTATGAGTCAGCAGTAAAGAAACACAGACAGAAACGCTTGGTAGAGATAGATGCTCGTCTTGCCCAGTTGGAAAAATTATATAGGGATACCACTGACTCCTGTGTTCTAAATGACATTAGGTCACTTAAATATGAATATAATAAGATCATGTCAGACCAGGTGAATAAGATGTTATTAAAAATTAAGCAGAAATATTTTAAGATTGGGGATAAACCAGATAAATTATTAGCTCGTCAGTTGAGGGGTTCTTATGCCAGTAGATCAATTCATAGTATAGCTGACAAGGATGGTAAAATATTGACTAATCCAAAGGATATCAATAAACGCTTTATGGAATTTTTTGCGGACTTGTACAAATCTAAGACGTCTGTATCATCTGAGGTTATTTCTGACTTTCTTCGTTCACTTTCCCTCCCAAAATTAAGTGAAGCAGACCAGGAAATTCTGCAATGCTGATATTACAATTCAAGAGTTAATGGACGCAATTAATGCCTTTCCTAATGGGAAGGCTCCTGGCCCTGATGGCTTCAGTTTCGAATTTTATAAGAAATATGCAGATAAAATTGTGCCCCTTATGTTACGGATGTTCAATCACTCCTTCATTAAGCAGGAATTTCCCTCTTCTCTATACTCCGCCAATATTTCTTTACTTCTTAAGAAAGGCAAAGATGAGACTGATGTGTCATCTTTTCGTCCAATTTCTCTTCTCAATTCGGATTTAAAAGTGTTCACAAAAATTTTGGCAACAAGATTAAACAAATGTATTTCAACTATTATTCATCCTGATCAAGTTGGCTTTATCCCAAAAAGATTTTCCTTTTTTAATGTTAGACGTTTCCTAAATATAATCTATTCTAAGCTAAATTCCCACTCTAAATTGGCAATTATTGCATTAGATGCAGAAAAAGCTTTTGACCAAGTTGAATGGAATTACATCTGTACCACTATTAAAGAATTTAATTTAGGCGATAGGTTTTCTTCCTGGGTCAGCATGTTGTATCATCATCCCTGTGCATCAGTATTAACCAATCTCGATAGATCATCGCAATTTGAGTTGCATAGGGGTACTCGACAGGGGTGTCCACTTTCAACCCTGTTGTTTGCCATAGCCATAGAACCTTTGGCAATAGCCATTAGGCTTCACCCACAGATTCCGCCCTTAAATATAGGTCAGGTTGATCATATCATTTCTCTTTATGCTGACAATGTTCTTTTGTACCTTTCAGACCCTGAGCACTCTGTCCCCCCTCTGTTGGGTTTATTAAACTCATTTAGTAGCTTTTCTGGCTATTCTGTTAATTGGCAAAAAAGTGAACTTATGCCTGTCAGCGATAATATAGATCCAGTTTTTATGAAGAGTCTGCCATTTAAAATCACTTTAGACAAGATAAAATATCTCGGTGTGGTGTTCCCTAAGAATCCAAAGGATTTAGTTCAATTTAATTTTTTTTGCTTTACTAGATAACCTAAAGAAGGACATAGAAAGATGGAGATCACTCCCTATTTTCAATGATCGGCCGCATTAATGCAATTAAAATGGTGATCCTTCCTAGATTTTTATATCTCTTTCTAAATTTGCCCTTTTTTTACCCAAATCTTTCTTCAGAACTCTTGACTCAATAATTATGCCTTTCATCTGGGGCTATAAAGTCGCTCGTATATCCAAAACCCATGTGTATAAACCAAAATGCTTGGGGGGTTTGGGTTTGCCCAACTTTCATCATTATTACTGGGCAGCGAACTGCAGAACATTAATGTATTGGCGGGATTCTTTTCCAGGCATTGTTCAAGTAGACACCCCCTCTTGGCTAGCAATAGAACAAAATGCCATCCACTCATCTCTTTCTGCTCTGCTTTTTTCGGCACCTTTGTCTAGTAAAGAAGTTCCTAAAACAAATTTAATCCTTAAAAACTCTATCAAAATATGGTATCAGATCAGAAAGGTAATTAAGCTACCAAATACTTCTCTGTTTTCTTCTATCTGTTATAATCATGCGTTCAAACCCTCCCTTTCAGATAATGTTTTTAGGGAATGGCAAAGTAAAGGAATTCTCATTATGAAAGATTTGTATATTAATAATACATTTCCTTCCTTTTCTCAGTTCAGTTCGAAAGATTTGACCTTCCCTCTTTTCACTTTTTCAGATATCTTCAAGTCAGGAACTTTGTTCGTACAAATTTTACACACTTTGAAATTTTGCCATTAGAATGTAAAAATATTTTATTTATTTTCTAACTCTCCTGATGCTAAGGGCATAATATCCCTTTTTGTTAATGTGTTTAAAGATAATACAAACTTTTCTTCTCTTCATTTGAAAATAGCTTGGGAAGAAGATTTGGGGATTCAGGTTTCTGAGACTGTCTGGGACAAATGTCTTTCATCTATTTATTCTTGTTCGATAAATTCAAGACACCAACTTATTACAGTACAAGGTATTACATAGACTTCACTACTCTAAAACAAAGCTTAGTTAATTCTATTCTTCTGTCTCTCCTATATGCGATAAGTGTAAAGCTGCTGAGGGTACCTTGGCACATCTTTTTTGGTTCTGCGCACAAATTCAGAGTTTTTGGATAGAAATTTTTTTAATTTTTTTGCCAAAGTCTACAATTGTGCTTTACTTCCTGACCCATTCATAGCAATTCTTGGTTGGTCAGACTCATTGCAGGCTCTTAGGCCAAAGGTACGGTTACCCATTCAATACGGTGTGATTGTAGCTAAGAAAGTTATCTTGCTTTTGTGGAAGAAAAATACCAGACCCCTTTTTTCTGACTGGCTAACTGAACTCACTTCTACATTACATCTTGAAAGAATTAGATACTCTTTATCAGAGGTGGAAAGTAACGAATTACATTTACTCGTGTTACTGTAATTGAGTAGCTTTTTTGTGTACTTCTACTTTTTAAAGTAATTTTTAAAATCTGTAATTTTACTTTTACTTAAGTATATTTTGTTTGAAGTATTGTAATTCGCTACATTTTAAAACACATTAATTACTGAGTAAAAAAGAAAAAAAAAATCGCTCCCTGGAAACTACTGCAGTAAATAATGGGCAGGAGGGCAAACTGGCGCTAAAATCACAAGAAAGATGCAGACGGACAAAACAGGCGTTAGTGGTGCAGACACCGCTGAAAACAAAACCCCGTCATATTCTGAAGTTGAACTCGAAGGAAATGAAGTGAACCCCTGGCCATATTTATGCTTTATTATGCAGTGTAAGCTGTGCTTACCTAGAGAGACCAAACTAGGAGCTTAAAAAATCTCGACAACACATCAACCCTTCGCAAGCATGTAGAGGTAAGCTAAATAACTGCATCGTTGCACTGGTGTTTAAAATGAAGCTTTGACATTTTAGCAAGAGGTTTTGCACAAATTAGCCAAAAAGACAGTGGTGCGGAGTGTGCGATATATATCGTCTGCGATAATATCATAGTTGTTGTTTTAATGATGTGCACGCACATTTATAGTGCGTTCTTTCACTGTGTGATTCAGTCTGCTAAAATGCATTTAGAATGATCACAAAATTGAAGAGGGGCAGAAAAATTACATATTAATATCATTTCATATAGTAAATCAAAATCACACAAAGAATGCCGTCTTTTCCTCCAAAAATCATCATGATAACATACACACACACACACATATATATATGCTATATATAATTTTTTTTTTTTTTTTTTTTTTTTTTTTACAACAGGTCAATAAACAAGTTAATTAAGAGACTTGTGTTTTAGACACCATGTTGCCTATTTTTGCTCTATTTCTATTTCTACAACAAAAAATAATTCCAAACACAGCCACCAAAGCACAGTTTTGCGTCTCTGAGCAACATGATAGTGTTTTGTTCCTGAATGAATCAACTGTTTAAATGATTCGGTTAAATCGCAATGATTCACTTATTAACAGTGACTTGCTGACACATACTGGCCATTTTAATTTCACATTTAAAGTATCTTTTGATTTTTTTTTTTTTTAAATAAATAATTTCTTATTTCAAATGAGTATTCAACATTTTGTGTCTTGTATATCAAAACATTATTCATGCATTTGTAACTGCAGGTTAAATGCATTCTTGTCCTGCACTAAACAGTGTGTAAATACATCTAAATGCCACTTCCGATGAAGCTTCTGCATTTCCTCTGCATTGAAAAGATGAGTTTGTTGATACTGATTTGCCTGGTAACAGCCCAAATGTCTAATTATTCTAAATAACTGATTCCTTTAATTAAAAATAACTAGTTTGAGATTAATAGGCCTATCCCAGGGGTGTCAAACTCAGTTCCTGGAGAGTTTAGTTATAACCCTGCTCCAGCGCACACATCATGTAGGTTTCAAATAAGCCTAAATGATTAGATTAGCTGTATCAGGTGTGTTTAATTAGGGTTATATCTAAACTGTGCAGGACTGTGGCCCTCCAGGAACTGAGTCTGACACCCTTGGTCATATTTTTGCCTCCCACTGTTAAAATGTAACTAAGTAATTTTTACTCTGAGTAAATTTTAAATGAGCTACTCTTTACTTTTACTTGAGTAGATTTTTAGACTGGTACTTTTACTTGTACTTAAGTAAAATTTCATTAATGTAATGGTACTTTTACTTGAGTAGAATATTTTTGTACTCTTTCCACCTCTGCTCTTTATCCGGGAACCCTGCAAAATTTGATAAGATGTGGGAACCAGTCTTTACTTTTTTGTCAAAACAGAAAGATTAAACTACTTATTTATGTTTTTCTGTTCTGTAATAATCACTTTCTGTAATTATTGTGATTACAATCTGTAATAGAGGTTGGCTTTATGTACGTCTTCCTTTTTATAGTACTTTTGATTCATTTTACACATTGCACAGATTTGTTTGTTGAAGGGTCTTTTTGTCTGTTATTTTTTGTTTTTGATGTTTGAAAACCTCAATAAAAAATAATATACAAAAAAGACAGTCCACTGGAGTCAACGAAGTTGTCGCAACTCTCTCTCGCTATGGCTCTGATACAAGCTACACTGTCATGACATTCGAGTCCACACATGTGCAACTAGAAGTGGGCAGCACCAGACTGACAGGCTGGCTCTGAGTGAAGAAAGATTATTAATGATTACTTATTGTTGGCAAGTTATCTAGTCTTTGCTTGTATACAGTGCTTTGTTATAGGAAACACTTCAATAGATTGCAATCAATCTTATTCGTTTGTCTAATGATGTGCTGTCAGATGTATGCAAGTACATACCATAATGTATGATAGTTATACCATAATTTAAATGTGGTAGACTTGGACAGTAAAACAAATACAGAATACCGTATATGTCACATTTATGGACTTTGTTGTGTATGTTCTCATGTTCCTTGACCTAGTTTCTGTCTCCCCTTGATTATGTTAATCAGTTTGCCTGTATCTAGTTAATTTACTCATTCGACCCTCATTGGTCTGTCAACTTAAGTTCTAGTCTTTTCAGTATGTCTTGGTCCGGTCTTGTTAACGTTACCATTCCTTTGTGCATGTGTTTTCTGCCTTACCTCTATGTGGATAAATTAAAGACTGTTTACCTTTCTTCTTCTTCATGTGTTTATTATACATCGCACCGTTATAGTATAGCAATCATCTATGTAACTATAACTCCTAATTAACCCCATGACTCACACACACAGTTAGTACTGTTAATATGATTTATTACACACCTTTATTCTGACATGTTATTTCGGTGACAGAAGTTCAGCATTAATATTAATATACTGAAGAGAATATAAGACTCACAACATCTCACTGTTACTGATTTATCATGCAGCTCAAAGCATTATGGGTCGAATCTCTCATCAATCTATTCTGATTCATTAACACAGTTTCACTGATGAGTCATAATAATAAGCACCAAACCCAGGATAGAGCGTCTGAGTGAATGTGGTCTGAACTGTGTGCATGAGGCTCATTGTGTTTCTGGAGACGCTGTAGAAGGACAGAGTTCCTGCACTGTGATCCACATACACTCCTATTCTACTACCTATAGGCTTTACAGGGAGACAAGTCACTATTTTATTGTGTATGAATGAATAACTGAAAGGAGAACAGAACAAACTCCAGGACTGATCATTATGTCCAAACCGACACTCTTTTCCCCGTCCCTTCCTGCTGATGCTCTTATATGACACTGATAAAGATGCACCATTATCCCCACTCCACTCCAGCTCCCAGTAACAGCGTCCACACACACTCTCTCGACACAACACCTGCTCCCAAAAATCGAATCTGTCAGGATGATCAGCATATGGCTGCTCTGTGTAAGTACCAGTAATCACTTTGTTCCTCTCAGACAGACGAATCCATTTATTCACTGTGTTTTCATCCAGAGTAAGTTGATGGGAATCTGATGGAGATAAAACACATCAGAATCAGGAATTATGTGTCTGATTAATCTTTTCATGTAGTTGAACTCAACTTTATGAGTTCAACTTTACTTTGTGTATAAACAGTGCCTCAATATAGCTGTTGAGATATCCTGTGCAAATCATTATTTACAAGATTAATTATCAAACTCTTCATGTTTTCTTTCACCTTCTACAGGAAGCACATGAATACACACAATTACTTTTTTTGCTGCTTGTTTTCTAATTGACTTACATTGTAGGAAATCATTCCTGGTCCTGGGAAACATAGTGAATGTGACTGTGGAAATCAACAGACATGAACAGTGTGATTCTCAAGTCTAAAAAACATGATTTCTGCATTCATTCCTAAGCCCTTTCCTGTATGATATTTTACATGATATGAGATCTGCTGCTCTCAGAGCCCAAATTATAACATCATGACACAAGTACCATGAGGTTTTATGTTAATGACATGTTGCCATATTTGTTTCGGGATTTATATACATAAGCTGATCAATGACTTGATTCAGAAGACTCTAATTAAACCACTGGACCAGTGTGGATTATTTTAAGTAGGGGTGTAACGGTACACAAATATGATGGTTTGGTTTTGATGTCACGGTTCGGTATGGTTTCGGTACAGCAGGGGGAAAAACTAAACAGAATATTTTCTTCTCTTTTTTTTTAAACAGTGGTTTACTGAACAAGTTGCTCTTTCTATAAATAAATTCAGTTATAATTAAAATTTCTTAGCGATAAAAATCTACCTCAGCTTATGCTTTAAAATGCAGGGAGCCCTTTTACATTACTAGGTTGCGATTAAAAACAGTGTCCAAACTTAAAGGGATAGTTCACCCAAAAATGAAAATTCTGTCATTAATTACTCACCCTCGTGTCATTTCAAACCCGTAAGACCTTCGTTCATTTTCGGAACACAAATTAAGATGTTTTTCAATGGAATCTGGAGCTGTCTGACCCTGCATTGATCGCAATGCAACTGAAATGCTCCCAAGTCCAGAAACGTAGCAAGAAGATCTGTGAATTACTCCATGTGACATCAGTGGTTCGTCTGCAATTATATGGAGCTACAAAATACTTTTTGTGTGCAAAAGAAAAAAAAATATGACTTTATTCAACAACTTGTCTCCTCCGCATCACCCTGGTGCTATTTTGGAGAATATCTCAGCTGCATTACGCCGGAACTGTTTCCTACATTCGTCGAACGGACACAGTGTATTGGCGTGACTCAGCTGAGATATAGTCCAAAATGGCACCAGACAAATTGTTGAATAAAGTGTTTTTGTTTTGTTTTTTAGCACAAAAAGTATTCTCATGGCTTTGTATAATTGCGGCTGAACCACTGATGTCACATGGATTAATTCACAGATCTTCTTGGTACGTTTCTGGACTTGGAAACATTTCAGTTGCATTGCTGTCTATGGGAGGGTCAGACAGCTCCAGAATCCATCAAAAATATCCTAATTTGTGTTCCGAAGATGAACGAAGGTCTTACAGGTTTGAAACGACATGAGGGTGAGTAATTATTAATGACAGAATTTTCATTTTTGGGTGAACTAACCCTTTAAATTGAATTATTATTTATTTTGAAATATAATAGTATTCAACACTTAACAATGTAAACATTCAAATTGCACATAATGAAGTTTTTAAATGAACTTATAAATGGTAAAATTTTTATTTGTTGTTGAAATATATTCAGTTATAGTGGCTATCATAAGTTGTTTCCTAATATATTAAATTAAACATACATTAAATAATTAATACATCACTACATGTAAAGTAAATTATAATGACTATATAGTCTAATAATTTGTGAAATGCTTTTCTCTTGACTTCATTTCTCTAACGAACTAACGAGTTGTGGATGCTGATGATTTGCCTGAGATAAATGAAATGCCACGTGACATTTTGTTTAGAAGCTGTTTTATTGACGTCTTTCCACGGTTGAAACACTGATTGAGCGATTACATGAAGCATGATATGTTCATTCATATATATTTCACATTAAAACTAGTAGTAAAGAAGAATGAATGATCACGTTCACTCGCGCTCTGGTGTTTGAACAGACCCCATTTACACTACACAAGTCTGCAGGGTGTTACGGCTTCAACATGGCCACCGGAGCTGATTGCGGCCAATCTAATTAATGCTTGTGTTTATACCAGCCACGCTGCGGCATGTTTCTGAAGTGACCCAGAAGTGGCTCTCCGAGGCATTGTACAGCGATCTGTCATGCCACATCAAAGACTGTCAAAACTTACTTTTTGAATTTCCTGGAAAAAATGCTGTATTTTTTTTGGTATACATGCCTACCAAACCAAAGGAATACGTGTACCGTTACACCCCTACTTTTAAGCAATTATACTGTATGTAATTTTAAGAATTGCCTCTTTCTTTTAGATTATTTGTATGGCCTTTTTAACTTTGTTGGATGGAGACTATTTAATCTGAACAGTTTGCATTAGTCTTGTAACAAATTGTAGTAGAGGGACTACTTCTGTTCAAAGTTAGGTATTGCATGTAATGTTGTATTAGTCCTAATGTGATGACACCACAAGTGTGAGCATGCACTTTTGGTATGTAAATATCACTATGTTATAATTTCTACAATTATTTACTCCAAGTTGTTATATTTTAAAGAGATGAGAAATGCCTTAACTATTTATGGTATAATTGATGGAAGACAGTGATCATTATTTACCCACGATTGGTTTTGAACCAGTACTAACAAGCACAAGATCCTTAAAACTGCCCTCAGCCGGAGCTGTGAGAGATAAAGAAAAAGATCAGAATGAAAAGACAGTGATGTAAAAGCATACATAAACATCATAAAATAAAAGCAGAAAGTTTAAGCTCAAAGCCAGTTCTTAAATACATCTGTGAAACTTCAACAATAGAAAAATATTATAACAAAGCCCTTTTTCATATATCAAATATGATTTGAAAATCAATTATTTTTATCTATTTATCTATCTAATCCATAGAGACCAGAAGTTGCAAAGGCTTGGCCTATTTGCCCCAATCTCCATTGGCCACAGTCACCACAGCAGTACTAGACTCAGCATATATTACAAAGTTTCCAAATAACAGCGATTTCTACTGGAGGCGATCAGAAATGAGACATGCATTAATCTCTGCTTTCAGTGCATCAATTGCACACACACACACACAAACATTGACAATTTGACCAAATCATTCTTAGCAGTTCACTTCCATGATTTAGTACATTTACATTCTTATCAGCCACTGTTCACATGAACCATACCTCAGACCAGCTTTAAACAGACATGGTTATGGTATGCAGATGTGCACCTGAGTTCAGAAAACAGTGTTCACATCATTCAACCAAACTGGTTAATACTTTAACAACTTTAATGAATTAATTTAATGAATTCTGCATCAGACCTACACTGTAGCCTTACGCCATAGGCTATGCATCGGTTTTCATTTACACTTCTGGGTTGTCGTGCATGTCGACATGCAATTACACATGCAAACCACTAGTCTGCAGTGTCCACGGCCATGTTGCTGGCATAACCCACAGTGTCAAGGCAAAAGCCGAAGAAGCAGCAGCTTGTTGGTGAAGCATCAGCTGTGACAGTGGCAAATATTTATTTAAAGGGGTCATCGGATGCCCATTCAAAAAAACCTTTTTACCCTTTATTTTTCTGCTGATGCCCATCCTCCCAAACCCCCCGTGGGAGTGCCCCACACTTTGAGAACCATTGCTCTATCTGAAGTTGACTAATCAGGAGCTGAGGAAAACTACAGGAGAAAGACGAAAAGGAATGTAGAAAGATAGAAACTCGCTAAACTTTTTTATTTTTTAATAATGCTCAAAAACAGTAATACAGCCATCAACAAATAAAAATGCTAGACAATGACAACGAAATAAAAGTAAAATAAATAAAAAAATGTGTTTAAATACATTACAAACTGATAATTTTTTTCTTTTTTGAAAGATAGGAAAAGAGTTACAAAGTTTTTTAAAGCTTTTTTTTTCTTTATTGGATAAATGAAAATTATTGTTCAAATTCTTTCATGTCGTATAGACAGTAGCTACAGTTATCAGGTGAGATGTAGCATGTATACTTATTGTAAGCTATAGCTATTCCTAGCTATATAATTCAAACACAGGGTGACCAGACATCCTATGCATTAGCATAGACTTGTTCGGCATTGCTGGGAACGCCCACAAAAACGTCATAATCATTTATGCTGTGGGGAAAACAAATCATTCAAATTAACGCGTGGAGACCTCGTTAGGTTTGATCTTTACTTTTTGTGATGATTTCATTTGATTTTGCCAGCACATGACCAGCATAAACCAGCAAAGGTCCAGCATAAACGAGCATCCCAGCGTCAAAACAAACCTAACCAGCATATGCTGTTTTTTTCAGAAGGGGAACTACCGGAGGTAGCACTAAGCGGGTAGCACAAATAGGCTACACTACTTGACCTGCAATGATGATCTGTCATTAATCCTGTCCCCCTGTATGGCTTACAGCAGTGTTCCTCAATAGGCAGCCCTGTTTGGCCCACGCTAATTTCAAATAATGTGGCATGAAAATTCAAACACAACATCAGAAAGCGACATTAACTTACATTGTGTCTACACCGGACGCGATTATAATCAGTGATGCTGTCTACACTCAATGCAGCGCGGCGCGACAAATCCCAGACAGAAAACTGCCGACTCATTCTATTTATGACATGCTGACACAAAATTCAAATGATTTTCAATGCTTTGTCATGTCCAGTGTAGATATACAATGTGACAGAAGAAACATGGCGAATGAGAAGTAAAAAAAAGTGGACACAGAAAATAGATGATTCAGATGTGAACAGACTGAACAGTTTTGAGTGAGTCAATGATACCATCTTTGTTATGGATGTTGGTTCGTAGTGAGTTCAGGTTTAACGTGAGTTTGCTTGAGCTTAATTTATTTTCCAGATCTGAGGTAAAATATCTATTGTTGCTTTCACTATGGCTATTAAAGATCATGCAAAATAATATTCAAATTCACATAAGGCACTTTTAACACTGAATAAAGCACATAATCATTACCTGAGATTATCACTGTGATATTTTGTATGTTGTTCCTGCCACGATGTCGTAGAAAATAAAAAACATTTCTAAAATAGAATTCCGTGTTGCTTATTGTCACATGTCGCTCTCGCAGGTGGTTAGGACAAAAACTACATAGAAAATATACTTTTTATTGCGTCACGTCACGTCTGGTTGGGACACACGGTGTAACAGTTTGATCCCCCCAAAAAATCTAAGCATAAAAATATTAATGAAAAAAAAAAGTGACGTGACATACATCCAAGTATGGTGACCCATACTCAGAATTCATGCTCTGAATTTAACCCATCCAAAGTGCACACACACAGCAGTGAACACACACACACACCGTGAACATACACCCGGAGCAGTGGGCAGCCATTTAGCCATTTATATTTAATACTGACAGATCTAATAATTGAATCTGCAATTAGGAAAAGTGGAGAGAAGAGATCCAGTCTGGAGATGAGCAGGAACAGTTGATTTGCATGACAGACATGGAGATCCAGATTTTTTGTTTGTTCATTTGTTTTTAATATTCAACAGGCAAAGCTCTTCTCTATCTAAATGCAAAAATGTTCATAATTGTTTGAATAAAACAGACTACTGGGGGAAAATCTGAATATTTATCTTGTGACCATCTTTTGATTATTTTAACAAAAGCAGCAATAATATAATGATTGTAAATATAATGATTGTAAATCAAATATAATAATTGATAATAATATTTATTTATTTTTTTTGTGGGGGGGTTTTACCACAAATACCGTGGTAAAACTATGGTTAGTATAGCAAAACGTTGTTTTTACCATGGTTCAACTATAAGAACCAATAACCATGTTTTTTGGTATTTTATAAAAATATTTTCATGTTATCTTTTTTTTACAGCATGTATTTGTGAAAATGATTAGGCAGCCACAGCACACACCACATAGAATAATGCTGCGCAATTTAAAGGCACATAGTGGACCTTAATGTTACCTGTTTTGTCAATGTTAAAAATGTTTTTAATATATCAATAAGAAAGTACGACAGGCTTTTTCTAAAGTCTTTATCAATTTATTAAAATTAAGCAAAACAAAACGACAAATGTTTACTTTCACAAGCCATCTCATTCTTGTATAGGCCTAAGCTGTCTCTTGTTCGATTAGGTAACAAAAATGTCGGGAAACAACACCTCTGGCCATTCTTTTGGGTCGTTTGTTCACAGATATCGTACAGACAGTCCGACCCAATACGGCTCAGTTTTTATGTGTATGCTGCGGCAGAAATTATTTTATGTAGGCCATTCTGAGTCAACACCATGCTTTTCAAACGAGGGGGAAAAGACTGTTTTCCCCCACGCTGACTCCGCCCACACAGCTATGATGCGACATCAAACAAATCTATATCATCCAAAACAATGTAAAGTCTTATGAATATTCAAAGTATTTTTTAATTTAAAATGTTTAGTAGAAAAAGTTTATATTTTGTGTCTAAGTTGAAATGAAGACAAAAAAGACTTACTGTTATTTGTTTCTTCTTGAATCTGCTTTTCAGCTGTAGCTGCACTGTCTCTACATTGACTTTTAAAATTTACATTTGCTGCTCTGCCCCAATAATTTGAAAGTCAAAAAAGCAATGAGCTCACAGTGAAACTCTAATAGGCTTGGAATGTTCTGCTATTTTTATTCCAGGAAATGTTACATAAGTAGAAGGCTATATAGATAATATTGCAATTTTATATATATATAATTTTTTTTACTTAAAATTTACCAAAATCGATTATATAAATTTGAAACATATATATAATTTTGGGGCCTGGAATTTTTGACTTTTTTCAGTTAAATTATAAAATATGTGAGCAGCATGTATGTACAAGATTGTGTGTTTTTGATTTCTTGAAAGTCATATGCGAATAAAAAAATTCATACTTTTTGTTTCAATATTTCAATCACTGAATAAGGCAAGAATTCCTCCTACTGATTGCAATGTATTCCTATCTGTCTGTGTCAAACTGGTAAGACAATAGTTCATATGTGAAAGGATAGCATTATTTATAATTTTGAGGCTTAATTAAAGCTGACAAATTAAATCTAATTCTGCTTCCAACTTTTTTAAACTTGTGGTTTGAATGTGAGTTATTTAAAAAAATTAAAAAGATTAATCAATTCCTTGTACAGTGGGAAAATTATTTTTTTTTTGATCCCCTGCTGATTTTGTACATTTGCCCACTGACAAAAAAATGATCAGTCTATAATTTTAGTGGTAGGTTTATTTCAACAGTGAGAGACAGAATAACAACAAAAAATCCAGAAAAACGCATTTCAAAAAAGTTATAAATTGATTTGCATTTTAATGAATCAAATAAGTATTTGACCCCTTTGCAAAACATGACTTAGTTCTTGATGGCAAAACCCTTGTTGGCAATCACAGAGGTCAGACGTTTCTTGTAGTTGGCCACCAGGTTTGCACAGATCTCAGGAGGGATTTTGTCCCACTTCTCTTTGCAGATCCTCTCCAAGTCATTAAGGCTTCAAGGCTGACGTGTGGCATCTTGAACCTTCAGCACCCTCCACAGATTTTCTATGGGATTAAGGTCTGGAGACTGGCTAGGCCACTCCAGGACCTTAATGTGCTTCTTCTTGAGCCAATCCTTTGTTGACTTGACTGTGGGTTTTGGGTCATTGTCATGCTGGAATACCCATCAACGACACATTTTCATTGTCCTTGCTTGCATTTTCATTGTCCATCGTCCCTTTGATGCCCCTTAGCAGAAAAACACCCCCAAAGCATAATGTTTCCACCTCCAGGTTTGACAGTGGAGATGGTGTTCTTGGGGTCATAAGCTGGGTTTCCATCCAAAGTTGCGAATTTAACTTTATTTAACAAAACTGGAATATTGCACAAAACATTTGTGAACAAGCAGCGTTTCCATCCAACAAGTCAAAGAGAACAAAATTGTCACTTCCTGATAAACTGGCACCTTACATCACTAAGAAAAGTAGAAGCTACTGAATATAATAATTTTCTTATATAATAAATCACTTGCACCTCAGAATGAGCAGACGAATCACAATGAATGCGGTTATTCCTTTCAGAGGTTGATGGCAGCATCCACCTCTGAAGCATGTTTGGGAACGCAGTCGTTTAACAGTTCTGGGAGGCAATAATACAGAAATACTTTGATGACAGACTTTGCTTGGGCATTTCCGAATGACCATATAACAACATTTCTGATGCTGTGGAACAAGATCTGTCCGCTGGTTAGTCAGCATTTAGCATACCGTCCCACAGAGCAAAGTCACATGACTTTTTTGATGCACATGGAGGAATTTATTTGCAAAATGCATTTCCATCTCCCATAATTCGCATTAACCCATTTTTGCACAAGTCAAAAACCACCTCAAGCGATGGTAAGTTTTAATTTAGAATGTTTGTGATAATGTAAGAAAAGTAGTTTAAATGTTTTGTCACTTGCTTGAGCAACTTAATAAATAAGAAGTAAATGCAAAAGTAAAAAGCATTGAATAATGTGTTTCTTATATTTATTGCATTTAAACACATCTATGAAAAACTGTATTGCTGTACTGTGCAAAAAAGAATCACAATGCTGAAAAAGCACTGAATAATGTTTGGATTTGAAATCAAAATAATGGATAAATATTGTATTTGCAGTAAACAGCCATGGATCAGGAGCAGGCTCCCATGTGAAAGCACACACTGTCCAAAAAAAAAAAAAAAAAAAAATTTGGGAAAAAGTTGACCTCACTCAAAAAATAAATAATAAATAAACAGGCAACCTATCACAATCACCTTAAGTTAACTCAACTAGCAACCGACAACTTAAAAACTTTAGTTCATCTAATGAATAAAAGTCAGTCTACTGAGTGTTAAAAGATCTGTCACAGCAACCAAAGATTTTTTTAGCATCTAACAATGCTAATCTTTTTTAACATCTTCTTTCTTTTGGGTTTGTTTATTTTCAAAGCCTTCTACATAATATGGGTAGTGTTTGCCTCTTAAATCTAAAAGGTATACAAATGTATTAAACAAGTTGCAATGAGATGCACATACAGTAGGTGGCCATCCAAAACGTTGGTTCTACTGCCGCCGCGGCGTCGGCAAAGTGCATTTGCAGCTTTTGACCGCTGAGATGCGCTTTAATCACAAGTTTTTAAACAAGCGCATCAAAGCACATTTTCGCAAATAGACATCAGTTTTGCCTCACCGATGTGTTATATTTGACTGCAGTCGGGGAAAATGAAAGAAAACATATTTAATATTCACAGATGAAAGTTTAGTCCTTATGAAGATATGTGCGTTTCTTAGAACGAATTCAAGCAGGATAAATATCAAGCCTATGAGCCTGTGCTTATATTTTCTCTACACCATATTTTAGATTTGACACATTTAAATAGTGTGCAGTATTATTTATATAATATGAATTATGTGTTATATTATTCAAAAGAAATTATGGTTTACTTTGCATCGGAGCATTAAAAGTGGTAGCATAGTGAGCTAGACTTGCGTGTTTTATAAATTATTTTCTTTATTTTAGTAAAACGTGAGGCACTGAATAATTTCGCTCCCATTATTTAGGCCTAATTAAAACAAGAAACGAATAAATTAAACCTGCATGATTTAACTAAATCATTGCAACTCTAAAGAATGTACGGATTAATAAAATGTCCTCATGATTAAACTCAAGTTCTCGAAATACACATGATGTAAAAAAGAGCTTCATTAATTGACAACTTCAGTCTACTTTACTTGCTTTCATGTAATTTAAGTAAATAAATAAATAAATACATTGTAGCCACATTTAAATGCAAGTTTGTATAATATTCCTTAAAATATAAGTGCAAGATTTGCTCTGCGCATGATGCTGAGTGCACATGCAGCATTTATTATTATTTGTCTACATATTTTATCTTCATTACAAATCTTGTTTGGTTTTATTTTGGATAACTGCATGTAAAAAAAAAAATATTTGCTTTGTAATGCATATGCAAAATGTGAATTATTATTCATATTCAAGTGTTTGTGTGAAAATTATTACGCGTACATGACAGGGAGGTGCCCTCTCGGTCACGTTATTTTTTTTCCTAATAATGAAATAACTGAAAATTGTGGTGTCTCACATACATGAGAAATATATCTACAGAAAGCTTTAAATGTCTTTTAAACGAATCAATTCAAAACGAAAGCATTATGTAATCTGTGAAGGTTGTATTTCTCTTTAAAGGCGCGTCCATGTGGAGAGAGTCAGCACTGAATTTCATCTTGCAGCCGACAAGAAATAATTTGTTTATTAATAAATAATTAAAATGTCTCCTTTTTCACAATTATTGGGCTACTTCTGCCTGTGCTTTGGGGCAAACTTAATGCATGTGCTTGAGCGCAGAATATATTAAGGCTCATTTTGGATTATAGATGTAGGCTAAATTTAATATAAACCTGCGATTAGTTGAATAATGATAAATGAACGACTAGTAACTAGAAAAATCTTACGTGGGAGGCAGATCTATTAAATAGCCTCTAGTCATCTCTGTTAAAGTTTTTAAAGCATTTTATACGCGTTTGCATAAATTCTTCTTTCAGAACGGTCTGTAACGGAGAGATGCCTTAACACTGATTTTACCTCTGAAACACAAAAACGAAAATTGAAATAAAATTTATATTTTATGCTTTGAGAATGGCTAGCCCTTCTCTGCAGATATTGTGCTTCTGGTTTGTGCATTTTAAATCACATAAAGTCTACAAAATATATAAAAACTCTTGTGTTTTTTTTGTCACGTCTGTAAAAAAAAGCCTATAAAACATGTTCATAAACTGATACTTTAATGATGTCTGGACTCTGTATTCATGAATATATTGTTCATGAATAGGCTACATTCTGTGAAAATGTATATTTCACACTCTAAAAAATATTGTATGGACGCAACAAAATAAAACGTCCGAAGCTCCACTCAGGGCTCGTAGTTCTGATTGGGCTCAACCCTCCCCGTGCGTTTGAGACACGCTGCCGAGGAGCGGATTTTTTAAAAGTCGGAGCGTCTTGGTTTTCACTCGCTCCAGCACCGCTCCATCACGAGTACAATTCATGCCAACAGCCCGTAATATAACTGCATATTTAGCAAGAATTCACATGATAAACATATTTAGCTATATCTTGATACACATAATCTCTCCGATCAATAGATTATAATGACGGGAGTAGTCGAGTGGGATGTTACAGGCTAGTTCTCAAGGAGTTTGTCTTCCTTTTACTGATTATTTTCGGGTTAAAGCATGATTTAAACAGATACAAACGCAATCGCTGTTGCAATAATGCATTCAAACAAATGTAATCTTACAGTAGGCTACTTCATCTGTATCTGATTTTGAATGAGCAGAAATCTGTAACAAATGCATCGATCTGTAGATAAAATAACTGACGAAAATGTACTGTTATTTTCATCACAAACAAAATTCGCACAGCAGAAAGCAGCAATTATACCTTTTAATGCTGACAATGTTATTAGTTTGGCGTTTGGAAGAGGGATATTGTTGCTGCTCCACTCTCACAGACTCTGCTGCTGAGTGAGAGATGTTTCCCCTATGAAATGAACAAGACCGTCCGGTGTAGACACGGTTAGACAGTGTCTGCTATATTCACAAATAATTGATATAAGAAATACAAATAAATAAATAACCTAAACCAGCGGCATAACAAGATGAAAATATAGACTAGAAAATATATTTACACTTGGTCTGTCCTCCGTCCATGACACTGACTCACTGCGGAGCTGCCAGTTTTAATCTGAACAGCTCTTAACGCCGAGTGGATGGTTAGTGGATGGTTAGATGCATGATGGGCTAGTATTAAAAAAATAAATTAATAAATAAAATAAAGGTCTTTCCAGCATTAAGGTAATAACATTACTGCTTTTTTAAATCATCGTGTTTAGGACATAAATTTGACTGGTAAATGATAAAGAATTATATTAAAACTTGTTTTAATATTGATTTTATGTAGGGAGGCAAAAAATCGATTTAAATCGTAAATCGGATTTTTTTATGAAAAAATTCGGGGATTTTTTTTAGACCACCGCCCAGCCCTAATGCAACAGTTTTTTTTCTTTTTCAGTTAAGGCAACTTCCTCTGAAATTAAGTTATAATAACTAGTAAACTTTATTGCGCTATACAGTAGTCAACATTTAAAGTGGATCAAACCTTTTTTAAAAGTTGTTTTAAAACCAATATGTCCTAAAAACCTGTTCTGCAAGTTTGATACCCTCATAAGACACTGTTCATATGAAAGACCAAGAGATTCACACCTTTATCTCGACCCCCACAAGCTATACAGAACTACCCCCAACCCCCTCGAGCTGAACTGAACTAGGTCTGTTTTTTTGTCTGTGAGGAGCGGTGTGTTGTCATGTTACTGGGCTGAAACATGCCTGCACTCACACCAGCCCTACTCTTTTTATTCATTATTTTCTCGCAGCCCATATTATTATTATTATCACTAGACCATAATAATAACAAATTATCAATTGATAATTAATTATTATTTTTGAGAAAATCGTAGTCGTTTGTGAACGTAGATGTTTGAGGAAGGCTTTAAGACCAAGCGGAGTCCTCCATCAGCTGCTCCCGCTTCACAGCGCACGTGACTCGCGCTCTCTGACCCAGCTTCACCGTCCACGCTTTGATTTTACTAAATCAGTTTGAGGCGAATACAACTTATTGATCATGAGCCCAACATTTAGCAAGGCAGAAAAACATTCAATCTACCTGAAGAAAGACGTATTTCATTGTAAGTTAATGCTGTTAAATACAGAGTAAAAAAAATAAAAAAACTAGTGTAGGCTATTCTTAAACTTGGACCTCATTATATTGAAATACAAATCCAAACACCAGAAGCAACCTACACTCTCAGTGTTCTTTCATTGAAAAGCATGCATTTTATTTATTCACAGGCTATATGGTTGAAATAATATTTTAGTTGAAAACTTTAAGTGCCATTGTTTAAAGAAATGCATCATAGAAATGTTTCATAGACCTTCAGTTGTTATGCTTTAAAATCCAATGGACAGACATAGGACTATATTATTGTACATTACAAATATTTGGATCGTCCCTTATTTTCTTAAAGAATAAATACTTATTTTCTTCAAGAATAAACATTATAAATAAAGAATAAAAGAAAGAACCTCTATTGGCCCTCATTTTCCATTTCTGAAGTTATTTGCAACTCTAATGATGATGTGACTCCCCTGACAGTGGCACGTTCCTCAAAAAAAATAAAAAAAATAAAAGCTGTGTGAGCGATTAATAGATTTAAAAAAGAAAAAAAAAAGTGTGTGTGAAATGGTAAACAAATACAGTTCGTAAAAATATGATGAAAAAGTAATGATAACATATTATTAATTCATAGAAATAATTTAAGCAATTAAAACATTTTTTTAGACTAGATTCAACTTAAATTTCAATACTATTAAACTGACTTTAAAATCTCAAGGAGTTTATAAGTTGAAACGGTAAATGTCACAGTGCATGTTAAATAGTCTCAATGAACTTGTATATTATATTGTATCTGAAGACCTTGATTGCATGTTAGCATAAAACTAACAATATATTATGACTTTTTTTTAATGAACAATTCCTGTATATAATATGTGACAGCAACCTTTATATCAAACATTTTGAAATCGTCCACAGCTGAGCATCATGGGAGGCAGCTTGAGCGAGCGGAATGAATGCGCATGCACAAAGTCATTTTTGGATGCAATGGAAAAATAAAGCTGGATAAAATTATAGCTACACAAAACTTGTAAATAGTTAATAACATAGCCTGGATTAGGCCCATACTCTGTTTCTAAGTATATAATGTAAATTTGTTAACCCACAATAACACATTTTAACCGATTAATCGCCTATTTTCGTTTGCTGCATTTTTTTTAAACACGCTAAAAAAGAAATTACATTTGTGAGAGTTGCATTTTATTACATTCAGAAATAATAACGGCAGGCCTAATAATGCTATAGGTTAATGTACCAACAGGATATTTTTAGTTCCCTTCACTTTACAACAAATTTAACTAACCTTTAAATTTAACTAAATTATCAGAACAGAACAAGAATTACAAATATAATTCTAATGGATAAATATAATTGCAGTATATAATAATATAGGCTTATAAACATAACAAAAATAATAATTAAAAATAATTTAAAGCGATACAAAAGGTTGGGCTTATCTCTCTCATTCGGGACAAATCCAAACATGTTGCCCATTTTGAAGCTAAACTCTTATTCATTTGGTAAAATAGGCTTTGGATTTCACACGTTTCAGTATCGACGGAAAAAAAATCATAATTAGCAAAAATATGCCAAAGTGGCCCGCTGCTCGCGTCGCATGGCTCGGTGAACGACTGCTGTTTCCAATGAATATGTGCGCGTGAGGCACCAGCGCGATCAAAGTCACAATTCACAATTTCTGGTCACACAGTAAAGGCATAATTCAAAAATGCAAAGTGTTAGCAGTTTGAAAAATCAAGAATAATAACAGAGTTAATAAGAATTTGTAAATGCTGCACTGTTCTCATTTCGCTCTGCAAATGGAACCTGAAGATTATTATTTTTTCTTAACCAAGAATGAACCGAAATGAAAACATTTAGATTTTAATCCGTATATATATATATATATATATATATATATATATATATATATATATATAGAGAGGTCTGTAAATTTTTTATGGACTAAGACTATCCTATTTTTTAATGGCTTTTAAGAATGTTATAATGTATATTATAATGTTATTGTTATTTAACGTCTTCCTTTAATTTTACAATTACATTCAGTTCGCAATCCGTCCCTTTGCGCCACCTGGCGGTAGCGAATGATTTTAACACGCGACTGAATTGCAGTTAACGCCGCGGCCCTGTGGCGGCGGCGGTATTACCCATTTTGGTTGTCTACCTACTGTATACAGTACATCAGCACACGATTCTCAACCATGGTGAGAATCAACAAATTTTAAATCAGTAAAAATATGAACTCTGATCCACATGACAGCTAACTGACAGTGAAAACAGCTACAACAGCATAAATTAAGACAGTAAAATTTAAAACTGATAATATTTTAATAATAAATAACATAAAATGTTTTCAAGCTGCAACGCGTGCTGGGAACTTGTGCAATATTGTTCAATGTAAAATTGTTTGTTCAGATGATTCAATTTGAAAAGTTGGGAGAACATTTGAATATGTTGTGAATAAATACATGAGTATCTAAGTAAGGCGACATGTTTAGAGTATTTTTGTTCAGTTCACACAAAAAATTAAACTGACGTTTTTACAAAAAATTATTCGTTTAGGCAACTTTTTTAAATTTTTTATTAGAACTTTTTGAAAGCTGGATTTTTTACAATGCAGTCAGTGCAGTTTCTGCACCACTTACGTACCGCCCTCTTTTCACACAAAAACAAAAAAATATGTCTATTGAAAAATAACTTTATCATTTTAACATTGATTCAACTAACATTGATTTTCCCCTTTTTTTTCTTTTTTTTTTTGAGACCTTTTCAGAACACCAGTTTAATTTTGAGAGTTCACACAGACAGCCCCCTGTAACAAACACAAAACCTTCTTCACTCAGCTGGTTTTCCTGACCGTTAACTCCATGTGCCTCCTTTTGTATCAACAGTCATCATATTGGTTAGATTAGATTCAGCTTTATTGTCATTGAACAAAGTAACAGGTACTTGGACAACAAAATGTAATTCATCTTCTGTAAATTCAGCTTTATTGTCATTTATACTTTTTACCTTCAATAGTTCGGATTGAGCTGATCAACAAATGGACAGGGAACTACGTCATCACGTTGAGAGGTCACGCCGGCGCCGGCAGAAGAACCACCCCACTGTTTACAATGCAACCGTACGTAGGAGAATAGTTCAAATAGTATTGTTTGCCATTATATATATATACACACTATTCATATTCACTGAATACTATATAAATAACATTTTGATGAATATGAATAGTAGTTTAAATAGTATTGCCGGCGCAACCTTTCAACGTGATGACGTAGTTCCCTGTCCGTTTGTTGATCAGCTCAATCCGAACTATTGAAGGTAAAAGTATAAATTGTAATTTTTTTTGAAAATGACCCATCGTTTCGCTAGATAACAACCTCTTCTTCAGCTGTGATCGCGTACAGCCCGTTTAAACACTTCAAAGACTTTTGAAACTGCATTGATTTGGACTTAAAAACGATGGTAACCAATGAAGTACATTGTTAGAAGAAAAAATCCAGAAATGTTTTCCTCAAAAAACATAATTTCTCTCCTACTGAGGAAAGAAAGACATGGATATCTTGGATGGCATTTTTGCAATACATCGCTGGAGGAAGGTCAGAGTGTTCTTGTTTTTGGGTTGGTATTGAAGATTGAAAACAAAATATCAATAAAACGAGGAGATCATGGCTTCCTCTACCTTCACACACCTCAACCCTGTCTACCTTCAGGGAACAGGAGCTTCGTCCCTCAAATGTGGACTTCCAGTCTTCTTGGGTCACCTGGACAATTGGGTATGGTGTGTTGTGTTCACCCTGAAGAATACAGCAAAGTAGACATGGGGCAAACATGTGAATGTTCACGGTGCATTTTATGCAAAGAACTCTAATCGTAGTTGTAACTCTATATTTACAGTAGGCATAATTGTCACTGCGTATGTGTATGCAGCATGAGTCAAATACAGTCTTCTGTTCGTGAACAGTTGTATTTCATTCATTAATCTGACTATGCATCCGTGCATTTAATTGCCATTTGCTCATGTGATTGTAATATGTATCTTAGTATTATTTTAAGTAATAATTGATTATATAAACAACTATAAAAGATACATTTCGGCTTTCTCTGGCTCCCTGCACTGGACGTAATGCGAAACCGGAAGTGTTTAACCGCACACTCCCTGATCCGAAATCCAAAATGGCGCCCACGTGCAACTAGTCTATTCTAACGTACACAACATAGCCGCCATCTTCTAACATTAAACTGTGTTCCACGTGCACAAATGGAATCAACATCATCCAACATCTTCAACTTATAAATATACAATACCCTTACACTAAACACTTATATAATTGATTATCTACATAGCTGCAGCACTATTTGGCCATCAATTTAACTTACGTTGGCTGTATGAGGAACTCGAGCTAGCTAACGATAGCTGTAGCCAACTCTAAGCTAGCTAAGGTCAGCTAACGTTATGCTTTTTTCTTTACAATCTTTACAACTAGCTACATGTAACGAACGTTAGTGGTAACTTACAACTAAGTCCCAATATAATGTTAGTTCGATCTAACTGTAGCTAACGTGCAGCCAACTTTAATCAGTGGGCCGCAAGTGTCACTTAAATGTAACTTTACGTTAGCTAACGACAGTATTACTCAGCTCTGAATTTCTGTGCTTCAACTTCTGTCATGTTTGGATCAGCTCATCTGAGGATAAAGTTGGCAAGGCCATTGTTGAGCTGTCAAGCGTCCTGCAGGCTCCAGCGAGTGCCGCCGCGCCGAGTGAAAGAAAGAGGCGTGACCACTGACCTAGAACACAAATAACGGCGCGAAAACACAGCCAGTCATAATATTAGACAGACCAACAACAGGACAATTTTAAAAATTTTCGCCATCTTATTCATCACTAAATTCACTTATGAGAACGTTTTAGGCGAGAAAATAACTGTTTAGATTTCTAATATAGGCAGTCTTGTGAAAATGGATGCCGTGCGCACGCTATTCACACCACATTAATGTGGGCAGCACAGATCTTAACACTATGAACAGTTAACAGACTCAACCTTCTCGTATAGGAAACAATACAGTTAACAGTACCTGTAAAGGATGATATTAATCAACAGGTTTAAGCGATGTGATCATCAGCGTTGCTTTAACGTATCGCGAGAACTCCTTCTTTAAATGCACGCAATGCCGCGCCCATGCCCGCACAACCAAGCACACACATCCATCTTAACTATAATATATATTGAATTAATTTGAACCAAGAGTGCTTATCATAGAACCCAAAATATATGCAACAATTATTTAAATGAAAACAATAATGATGATAATTATAAAAATCGAGTATTAATCTGTAAATAATCCCTTAGCAGAAACAAATGAAAATACTTAATAGTGAAAAACTGATAGTGATAATAATTATGCACTTTTCACAGAGGATTATTCAGCATACCACATTTACAAATTATGACAAAGGCTCTATCAGTCTTAGAAAAGGCACGCATAAGTAGCTGCTAACCCAGAGGATTGTGTACCCTGTAACTTGAAAAGTACTTCTTAGTACCCCACAGGAAGTGTACCCTTTGACTTGAATAAGGTACTTTTTTGTACCCTACAGGATGTGTACCCAAAAGGTACTTCTAAGTACCCCATGGAAACACGATAGGACCTTTAATGGTACATTTGTGAATGTTGTACCTTAACTATTACTTTATATGACAATGTACCTTTTCAAAGGGTACATATATGTACCTTTCACCATTGTGTACCCCTTTTCTTTGAAAAGGTACTTTTTGGTACCCAGCAGGATACATGTTTGTTCCTTTGGTGGCACATTTGTGAAATTTGTTCCTTAAAGTACTTAATTTTACCCTCACTGTACCTTTATTTCTGAGAGTGTACAACATTCCCTTTTGACAGGCTTGCTTTGTAGCTGTTCCAACAAACCACACTGTCCTTATGCGACTGTGTTGTTTCATGTTTTTGAAACTTGCTAAGTGCCTTTTGCCAGTTATTAACTCCATCATTAACAAGTGCATCCTTTCTGACATTTTTGCCAAATACTCTACAAGGAAAGCAGAAAGCAGCATTTTGTCTAGCTGAGTATTCCAGCCATCTGAAACTTTGGAACCACTGTTCTTGAAAGGCTCTTTTTTGTGTGCCAAACTGAGTATGAGGGTATTGAGACAGCTTTAACTGTTTAGGACCAGTGTCCTTATCCCCTAAGTCTGAACAGCTCTCTTCTGTCTCTGCTGCTTTGGCTTGGTGGTCTCTATGTTGCACTCCCTCTGTCTCTTCATTTCTTTCACTAGTCAGTTCCCTCTCATCCCTTATGGACTCTCCCTGTTGTTTTACTCCTCCTTTATTATGAAAAAATGTGGTGTAAAATAATGTTACAAAAAGTAAATGTAATGCCAATAAGTTAGTATAGGAGTATGAGTAGTTACTGTTTTGCTTGCCACTATTCACTATATGTCAATTTATTGTTGTTTTTTCCTCAACAAGTTCTTCCTGCATGCTCTCCCTTTCCCTCTATCCTTCTTCATCCCCCTTCTCTTTCCCTTGGCACTGACAATCATACAAATATATTGTAGGCAGGAGAGTTGAGGTCAGTTTGTCATGTCACAAAAATGAGACCATGAGACCATTTACAGATTCTAAGGATGTGATCAAAAGGCAGACAGAGGCGTGTCATTTTAAATGTCTTTATTATTATTATTGGGCTTAGAAACTTTTTTTAAATGACAAATTCCTTTCACAAGAGAAGCTGTATTCTCCATTGTGGGGTTGAAATAAATAAAAAAAATAAAAGCAGGGGACCATTGCCTACAGTCGTGGCCAAAAGTTTTGAGAATTACATAAATATTGGAAATTGGAAAAGTTGCTGCTTAAGTTTTTATAATAGCAATTTGCATATACTGCAGAATGTTATGAAGAGTGACCAGATGAATTGCATAGTCCTTCTTTGCCATGAAAATTAACTTAATCCCAAAAAAACCTTTCCACTGCATTTCATTGCTGTCATTAAAGGACCTGCTGAGATCATTTCAGTAATCATCTTGTTAACTCAGGTGAGAATGTTGACGAGCACAAGGCTGGAGATCATTATGTCAGACTGATTGGGTTAGAATGGCAGACTTGACATGTTAAAAGGAGGGTGATGCTTGAAATCATTGTTCTTCCATTGGCAAGGATATTGTGGCTACTAAGATTGCACCTAAATCAACAATTTATAGGTTCATCAAGAACTTCAAGGAAAGAGGTTCAATTCTTGTAAAGAAGGCTTCAGGGCGGCCAAGAAAGTCCAGCAAGCGCCAGGATCGTCTCCTAAAGAGGATTCAGCTGCGGGATCGGAGTGCCACCAGTGCAGAGCTTGCTCAGGAATGGCAGCAGGCAGGTGTGAGCGCATCTGCACGCACAGTGAGGCGAAGACTTTTGGAAGATGGCCTGGTGTCAAGAAGGGCAGCAAAGAAGCCACTTCTCTCCAAAAAAAAATCAGGGACAGATTGATCTTCTGCAGAAAGTATAGTGAATGGACTGCTGAGGACTGGGGCAAAGTCATATTCTCTGATGAAGCCCCTTTCCGATTGTTTGGGGCATCTGGAAAAAGGTTTGTCCGGAGAAGAAAAGGTGATCGCTACCATCAGTCCTGTGTCATGCCAACAGTAAAGCATCCTGACACCAATCATGTGTGGGGTTGCTTCTCATCCAAGAGAGTGGACTCACTCACAATTCTGCCCAAAAACACAGCCATGAATAAAGAATGGTACCAAAACACCCTCCAACAGCAACTTCTTCCAACAATCCAACAACAGTTTGGTGAAGAACAATGCATTTTCCAGCACGATGGAGCACCGTGCCATAAGGCAAAAGTGATAACTAAGTGGCTCGGGGACCAGAATGTTGAAATTTTGGGTCCATGGCCTGGAAACTCCCCAGATCTTAATCCCATTGAGAACTTGTGGTTAATCCTCAAGAGGCGGGTGGACAAACAAAAACCCACTAATTCTGACAAACTCCAAGAAGTTATTATGAAAGAATGGGTTGCTATCAGTCAGGATTTAGCCCAGAAGTTGATTGAAAGCATGCCCAGTCGAATTGCAGAGGTCCTGAAAATGAAGGGCCAACACTGCAAATACTGACTCTTTGCATAAATGTCATGTAATTGTCGATAAAAGCCTTTGAAACGTATGAAGTGCTTGTAATTATATTTCAGTACATCACAGAAACAACTGAAACAAAGATCTAAAAGCAGTTTAGCAGCAAACTTTTTGAAAACTAATATTTATGTAATTCTCAAAACTTTTGGCCACGACTGTAGATAAGTAATTTGATACAACAACAACTGGTTTGCATTATCTGTTAGCTTAACACTTTTCAGAAGAAAAAAAAAAAAAAAAACCTTCAAAGAATCTGTCTTTTTTCTTTTAAAAGAACTGTCGTATGTCCATTGCTCAGTGGCAGGCCACACACAATACACAAAGTACGCAGTTTATTTGTCGCGCTGGTGTTTTTGTTTCACGCTCTAGCAGTTAATAAACAGAACTGCATGCGTCTTGCAGAAGAACATTGTAACCGGCGCTACTTCTCTCCGTTTATGACTACAGATGAGTCACCCAGGTCCTGTGCTACTCAACAGCTGGACTAAAATAGTCTGAAAATAAACACTTATTATAGGTGTACCATGGTGATTCAGGATACTGACTCACCGATACAGTACTCACCGATATGGTTTCGGAATGGGAACAACTCTAGGTAAAAGGAAAGAAGTGTGAGACACAGCTTTGGAGCAACTTAGTTGATTCACAACATTACATAACGGGTTCTCACTCTGCGTGTGTTTCGTGCTGGACGACGGTCGTGCTGAGCGGTGCAAGTACAGAGGAGAAGTAGAAGAAGAGAAGACGATGACACCATTTGCTAAGGGAGATGTTTTCATTTTCATCCTTAACACATATTTTAAACCACAAACTATGGAGTATGTTTTGGACATTATTTAACCTTGTAAAAGACAAACAAAAATTTTAGAATAACAACATTTCTTACTCCAAGTTTTAGGGGTGCTGAAGCACCCCTAAAAAGGGGCTAGCCTTGCCCATGGCGATTGGCCACCGAAACCTGATTGGAGCACCCCTACCAAAGAGCTGGATTTTGGGCTCATCTGACCACAACACTTTCACCCAGTTCTCCTCTGAATCATTTGCAAACTCCAAACGGGCCTGTACGTGTGCTTTCTTGAGCAGGGGGGCCTTATGGACGCTGCAGGATTTCAGTCCTTCATGGCGTAGTGTGTTACAAATTGTTTTCTTGGTGACTATGGTCCCAGCTGCCTTGAGATAATTGACAAGATCCTCCCGTGTAGTTCTTGGCTGATTCCTCACCGTTCTCATGATCATTGAAACGCCACGAGGTGAGATCTTGCATGGAGCTCCAGTCCAAGGGAGAGGGAGAGCCTTGTGTAAGTCTACAATCTTGCCCCTGTGTAACGAAAAGTCCACTGAAGGCGAGTGTAGATGAACCCAAGTGCAGTTTATTTACAAAGGTGTAATCCAAAATCCAAACAATAAACAAAGACTTGACTTGAACAAACTTGACGTGGCATGAACAGACTGAACTCCCCGACAGCAGGTTACACCATTACGTTAATACACAACAAAAGACAATGGCAAAAACATGGCTACTTATACAGACAATGAGGGTCACATGACAAGAACAAACCAATCGGAACATGACACAAGGAACAAGAGGAGCCAATAGCAAGACAACAAGAGGGCAAGGGAAGCATGACACAAACAGCATAAATCAAACTACAAAATAAAAGACATGAAAACAAGGACATGAAACAAAACCTCGAAACAGACATTACACCCTGACATCCTTGGACATCTCTTTGGTCTTGGCCATGGTGGAGAGTTTGGAATTTGATTGACTGATTGCAAATTTTTTCCCTCACTGTATAAGGCTGGTAAGGTTGCAACAGAAATATTTATTAACATGAGGAAGGAAAAATATATAAAACAAGGAAACAACAAAAAGCAACTAAAAATTGTCTGACGCATGAAGTTATAAAAAAGTGAAAAAAGTGACGTGACATTCAGCCAAGTATGGTGACCCATACTCAGAATTCGGTAAGGTAAGGTATTTGTTTAGAGTGAACACATATATGATGGGTGCATTTCAGGATTTTGGAAATGTTTTTAAGTTTAAATAAACATAAAACATTGAAAAAGCAGAAATAAATTGTTTAAAATTTGTAGAACCATATCCTAATGGATTAGTTCAACCGAAAATGAAAATGCTCTATCATCATTTACACA
Source organism: Cyprinus carpio (assembly GCF_018340385.1). Taxonomy (NCBI): domain Eukaryota; kingdom Metazoa; phylum Chordata; class Actinopteri; order Cypriniformes; family Cyprinidae; genus Cyprinus; species Cyprinus carpio. Next base: position 33,086,594 of record NC_056600.1, read on the forward strand.
TCCACATATAGTTCCAAACCCATAAGACTTTAGTTCATCTTAGAAACACATAAGATTTTTTTTTATTAAATCTAAGAGATTTCAGCCACTCCACTGTATCAGGATTGGACCTGTTGTCATATGTGTCAGTTCCGTTTTTTCCCTTATTTGGTCTGTTTCCTGTCCTTATTTAGTTTGATTAATTGATTTCCTACACCTGTGTTTTCTCATTATCCTGCCTTTATAAGCCTTGCCCTTTTCAGTTAAGTTTTTGTCGGGTCTGCAAGTCAGTACGTGTGTCTTCCTCCTGTTTCCTTTGGATTTAATTGGATTTCCTTTGTGAGATTAATAGACTATTTTGCTTATCCTCGGCTCCGTGTTCCTTCCGGCACAGTAGTGTGACACACTGGCAGTCCAGATAACCAAAACTTTCTAGAAATTGGAAAACAAATCAAAAGTCTTTTGAAGAGACAGAATCACTTTATATGATTAACTGGTTTAATTTAGTAATTTATTCACATTGTAAATACTAGTTAAACATAGAGGGTACACTAAATGTAAAAGTTAAAATGCAGTAGAGCAAACCCCATTGGTTCATGGGTCTCACACACATGCAAGCACGTGGGTGTATGCCAGGGGTGTCCAAACTCTGTCCTGGAGGGCCACTGTCCTGCAGAGTTAAGCTCCAACTTGCCTCAGAAAACCTGCCTGGATGTTTCTAGTATGCCTAGTTAGAACTTGATTCGCTTGTTCAGGTGTGTTTAATTGGGGTTGGAGCTAAGCTCTTCAGGACAGTGGCCCGCCATGAGCAGGATTGGACACCCCTGTGTATGCAATGCACTGTACATATGCTTTAAAATCCTAATTTTGTATTAATCTAGACCTTTAGGAGAATAGGAGATTCCCAGTAGATAAGATGGTGGATCTGGAACCAAAGAAACACCCAAGATTTCATTCAGTTCTTCAAAAACATCCCACCAGAACCTCTGTATCTTGTTATACAACCACAAGCAATGTGTAAGACTTACCTATTTCTGTCATTTGGGACAGAGAGGAGAGAAATCAGCCCTAAATCTACTGCACTGGGAGGGAGAAATGTGAGCTCTGTGAAGCTGGATAGCTCTCACTTTATTACATAAACTCAGGCTCTTTGAAAATTATATATCAACATACACATAGTATACTATAAAATAAACTTCAATTCTTCAGAAACATCCCACTCTTCTGGTGGTGCTGTTGAGATGGCAGTCTGTAGCGTGTATGTTTGTAGTGTTTTTAGTGGGGGGATTTTAGCCATTTTTATTGATTGTTTATTTAGTCTTAAGTAGGTGATTAATTGCTTATATAAACTTGACATCTGGAAAATATATATAGGCAGAGAACTACAGACTTTTTGTATACACCAGCCAGGAACTGTTAGACCTGCCACAAGATTCAAAATGTGGGATTATACATGATATCCCTGGGGAAATATTACTGAGGAGACATGGAGGAATTCGAGCTGGGGTGAAGAGAAATATGTATGTTTTAGATTACTAAGCAACACCTTTCACTCACTGAATTAGCAGTTACCAGTTTCATAAATAAAGTCAAAATGAGTAAAAGAAGGTTGTTTATGGCACTAAATGCCATGAGTGATGGAGAGTCTGATGGGGGGAGATAAGTAAAGCGTCCTGGGTCAGCTCAGCATCTGACAGCAGTACAGATATCATATTTAGATGTTTTAGCCTAATGTTACTCGTAATTGTTCAAACTTTGGATTAAATATTTAATTTTTGTTTTGCCATTTCTATCCTTTATTGTTCGCTTCGGTGTTGCTATTCTAGTCTGCCTGATCTATGATGTAATGATTAAAACCATTTTTGATTATCCAGGTGAAAAAAGGTGAAAAAATAAAAGGTGAGAAAAATAAAATTTAAAAATCACTCATATTAAAGGGGTCATATGATGCGATTTCAAGTTTTCCTTTCTCTTTGGAGTGTTACAAGCTGATTGTGCATAGATAGCAGCCATGTCAGGGAGATGCTGTGTGTATCTAGCAAAAGCAAAAGCACTTTATTTGGCCTTCTGAAGTAGATGCATTTAGGAAGTTTTAAGATTACTTACAACAGAACAGCAATGCATATTTTATGGACGACCGTTTCGTGAACCTGGGAGAGGAGGTAATTCTGAGTTGCTATGACAATCTGGCGCTTCTGAATCAGCTACTGTAAGTATGTTTTGTTATTAGTACTGTTGTAATTGCTCTTTGTCAGGTGATACCTGTGCAGATGAACACCTGTGCTTCTAGGTCATGTGACCACATGCAGATATATAGCATGCAGTCTAGAGACTGCCATTTTGAATGTTGGCATGTTTTTAATGGATAGCCAAGTTTAAATAAAGGCTTTTTAACTTATATTCCTTGTGAGTGCCTCAGAACTACTGTTTATTTGGGAAACATTTTGGATCTCCTAGCTGAAGAGCACCAAAGGAATACACCTCTCAATACCCAAGTAGCACTCGTAGTAACTCGTTTGTGGATGTTTTGTTATTAGTTTAAGAATTTGCTATTTACTGTTCAAATGCTCACGATTATGGAAAGGGACGTTACATTTCCGACGAGTGCTTGCGGTCTTCTCACAATCACAATCAAATCACACAGTTCTCCAAACAAAGAAGAACTCTCTAGAAAAAAAGACGCACTTTGTAGAAAACGATGCGTTCGAGAGAGGCGGAACATAGAGGACCTACAGTAATGTACAGTATTTGAAAAATAATGTGTTTTTTGAACATTAAACCATAAAAAAATAATCAAATAAACCAAATACACAAAATAATGATCTTTAAAAAAAACATCATATGACCCCTTTGAGTGTTGTATTCATCATCAAAATAGCAGACACAGCCCTGGGGACACAAGAAAAATTTTGATATTTGGTGGTTTAAAATGCTGAAAAATGTTTGGAATTATTAAAAATAAATAAATAAATATGCTTAAAGTTCAAAAGGTGTTATTTATGTCAAAAACAACTTTAAAGTTGATTTTGCTGAAAATGTTAAGGCAATAATATCATGATTTTTACTGGGGACACAAAAGGCACCTAATCCCAGGAAGGACCCAAAAAGATAATCACAATGCTGAAAAAGCATTTTTAGTTAACAACGTTTGGACTTTAATTTAAAATAATGGATACATGATCTAGTAATTTTATTTTATTTCTAGTCAGAGGTCATGACCACTACTATAGGTATATAAGCCGACCAACATTACCTTCCCTGATAGTAGCTTGGGTATAGTCATGCCATGGTTTCATCATGTACACTTAGCTAAAGTAATATTATAATAAACAGAGGTTAGACTCACCCTATTTAGTTTGGTTGAACAACATCCAATCACCTAAACGGAAATTTCCTATACGCCCTTACAGTGTAAGTACACTTGACCTAATACCAAGTGTAAGCCAGAACTTTAAGATTCAGTTTGTGTGCCCTATCCTTCATCTAAACTGAATTTTAGTCCATTATTTACGTGATGCAGAAAATGTAGTAAAACAATAATACAATGTAATCTATTAGAGTCAATAATTACAGAATAAATCAGAATAAAATCAGAATTTGACTATTTATTATCAGTCAGGTAAATATGTACTACATAGCCAGTTCAGATATATCAAATCAAATCAATACAAAACATCAAACTCACAAAGATAAATAAAGATAAAGAGTAAAAGATGCATACCTGACTTCAGATAAATACATAGCAAAGTGTGTAGACACACTCCACTCTACGGGCTCTGACTATAGAATCACCCATGATACTCTTGCAACATTTCCTTAAGGTGTCTTTCACACCTTAGATCTGAGAAAGACTCCAGAAATGGGCATGTAAAACTGTGGAAAATTGGGAGAGTAGAGAGTGGGAAGAGGGGAGAAAATACACTCATTATACAGACAACTGAATATTAAAATATATTTAAAACAGAAAGAACAAAGCCGTAGTTACTTTTTGTTTACTTCTTTGGATTTTCGGTCTATATATTGTGGCAGGATAAGTCTTTTATTGGCTGGTTGATGTACAGTTGGTTCACCAATCAAATGATAGCGACAGCACTAGCATCTCATTGGTTGGTGGGGTTAAAGTTCATATACCAATGAAACGATAGTATCTATACTATTTAAGGACCTTTATTATGACAGGTGGATATGTTTGTGACCTGGGGTGCTTCTCTCTCTCCCTGGCATTTCCGTTTCCGTTCTGATTCCTTCCTCAGGTATGTTTGGCTGTTTGTTGGCGGTGTAACAATGTGCATGTTGCGAGTCTAATATGCGCTATTTATAGTTTCATTTAGAGCACGTCTGGTGGCGTTGGCAGTGCGGCAACTCGCAGCGTATTTCGGCTGCAGGTATGTTTAGGTGCTCCGTTTGTTTACCGTCTCATCTGTAATTTTTATTGTGTGTTGCTCTCAGTAATTGCAGCGAGAGCAGTGAATGCTGGCTGGTAGACTGAGCTATGACACCGGTTGTGAGTAACCATATAGCGTTGCATCTAATGTTTATTCAATAACAATCGTAAGTATGCCACTTATTTCTTCATATTGGTGGTTATCTTGTTTTAATCGTTATAATAATTTGTTTTTTTTATTCTTTAGTTAAGGGGAAATTAAAACATCTTAGTCCTCATCCTGGCGAATGATTTCAGGCAACGCAGCTGCTGTTTTGCTTAGGGACGCATTTTGGAGTCCGATCTGCACTTTACGGTCTTTTGTGCTTTAATACTTTGAGAGTTTACGAAGCTGTAAAGCCTGAGTATTTTCTCCGCATGGACTATCTACCAGTTGAGGTTCTGGATTGTTTTTTTTCTTCTAACCGTAATTGTTTGTTTTGTTTGTTTGGTTATATTGGTCTTTTTTTGGTATTGATTTGTTTACCCTGCATTTTCTTTTGTAAGCATATTGTATGCTGCAAGGGTTATTTCTTTTTGAGTATTTATTGATTTTGATTTACGTTTTGTGTGTGGGTGTTCTCTGGATGCTCGAGTGCCAGAGTCGCAACAAAGTGTTTATAAGTTTCCTTTTTTTTGCATTTTCATGTTTTCATTTCTATAATTTTGTTGAATTTCTTCTTTAATGTTATTTTCTGTTTCTCCAGGGCCAGTGAGGATCGGGTGGAACTGGGGAGGCTAGCTGCTGTCATTTTGCAGTGTCACAGTGTGCGGTGTGTGTGGATACAACTTCCCATTGGTGTGTGTGATGGTTGCTTTGGTGTGAATTTAGGTGGGTTTTTGGATAACCGTTCTGAGTTGCAGCCGGCCTGCCTGGTTCCCACTAATCCTGGCCCTGGGAATTACCTCCCTTATTGTGGAAATGGTTTGTGTGAGAGAGTTTTAAATCTATGCATGTGTTTTATAATAAAATCCAATCTTTTGTATTCTCGCCCCCGTCTCCCCTACTTTGCCTTCATTTGGTGAAACTTACCTGTGTCCTTTAATGGGAATAAATTCTCTGGTTTCCCACCAGGGTGGCGTAGTCGGATAAATTCACTGATTAACCTTTCCTTTCATGTGATACCGCCACATTTTGGCGTAGTCGGCAGGGTTCACCTTGTAGGGCAAGGATTTCTTTTTTTGAGACGTGAGTGAAAATTGTGTTTTGATATTGGTTGTGATCTTATTATTGTTTTTTTCCCTCAGAGCAAAACAGCAGCGTGTGTTTTTTTTTTTTTTTTTTTTTTTTTTTTTTTTTTTTTGATCCTTTGGACAGGTTGTATTTCTCCTCCAGTGGTTCTGTGTTTGGGGTGAGTGTAGTGATGACCAGTATGGAGGAAGAGATGCAAGAGTTGCGAGAATTAGTGGCGCAGTTGCGAGCTGACAATGAGCGAATGCGCCGTGAGCAGGCGCCAGGTGAGTTACCTGGTCCTAGTATTGCCCCAGTTGTTGGCTCTGCAGCAATGCCTGATCCTCCCCAGCCAGTCGAGACTGATTCTGTTGTGCCAGACCGGTTTGTTTTTGTGCCCAGGGACAGACGGTGTCCAAAATTTAGTGGCAAATCCGGCACTGGTATTGATGAATGGGTGGAGGAGGCTGAGGCATGTATGCGGGCTCGTTATTTGTCCAAAGCTGATAAAGCCTTTTTTCTTTGACTATTTAGAAGGTGAAGCGCGTGAAGAAATTAGACATCGTCCTAGTGGGGAACGGGGTGATCCAGATAAAATTGTTTTCATTTTACGTGAGTTGTATGGTTGCTCTCAATCGTATGTAGCACTCCAGGAAGCTTTTTTTTTCCAGGAGGCAGCAAGAGGGGGAATCTCTGTTAGAGTTTTCCCTGGCCTTGATGACTCTCCTAGAGAGGGTTAAACAGCAATCGCCAAATGCCATTCCTAATGCTGAAATTGTATTGCGTGATCAGTTTGTAGAATATGTTGCTGATAGCGCCCTTCGCAGGGAACTGAAGCAATTGGTTCGCCGCCAGCCCGCCTCCAACCTTTTAGAAGTACGTGGGGAGGCAATCAGATGGGAGCGGGAGGGAGTGCCGGGGGGCGTGAGAGGTAGGAGTCAGTCAGTTCCAATGGCTTATGGTATTCCGTATGGGGTGCAAGGGCATTCTCAGTCAGAGTTGAGAGAGCTGAGGGAGATGTTAAAACTACAGCAGAAACAATTGGATCAGCTCACTCAGAGTGTCGCTGGCATGCGGTTTTCTCAGCGTGTTTATCAGCCCTCCCGTACTGAGGGTTTAATCTGTCGTCGATGTCAAAGACCAGGCCATTTTGCCCGTGAATGCGATGGAGAACGCGTTATTCCTCATTCATCTCTTGCCCGCTGTGAGTCCCCTTCCACAATGAGGACTCAACAGCCTTTTTCCCAGCCACCGGAAAACTAGGTCCCGCCGAACTGCAGAGTCACAGTTCGGTAGGGAAAGATCATGACTCTAGGGTAAGTCCTTTGCCTCATTTAATGGCATCGTGTCCTCACCTCATGGTTTGTATGGGAGGGGTACAGGTGCCCTGTTTGATCGATACTGGCTCGATGGTGTCTACTGTTACAGAAAGTTGTTTTTTAGAACGGTTTGCACCATGGGGCCAGGATCGTCTCCAGGCATGTCAGTGGTTACAGCTTCGTGCGGCCAAAGGGTCATTGATACCGTATGTTGGCTATATTGAGTTGGACGTTGAGCTCTGCGGTCAGACAATTGCAGGGTGTGGCGTGCTGGTTGTTAGGGACCCTCCTGATGGCACCGGTGCCCAAGTCCCTGGTATTTTGGGAATGAATGTGTTGCGGCGGTGCTATCAGGAGCTCTTTGGGCAGCATGGTACCGCCCTTTTTGAGGCACCTTCTGTGTCCGGGGCCTCTAAGCCAGTGTTTCAAGCATTACAACATTGTCGTCAGAGAAGTGATGTTCCTACAGGTAGTCAGATAGGAAGGGTGCGAATGCGGGGACCTAATGCATGTCGTGTTCCAGGTGGTGCAATAAAACTTGTGGCCGCTACTTGCTCTGGGCACTTTGCTGGGGAAACTGTGCTTTTTGAACCACCAGAAAATGGGTTGCCTGCAGGTCTGTTAGCATCATCCGCCTTAATGAGGGTGAATCAAGGCACCGTCTATGTACCTGTCATTAATGTAGGTAAGACTGATGTAATGCTTTTCCGGAATGTTATTCTGGGTACTTTGAGTAGTGTATTTATTGTGAGTTTGCCTCACGGCGTCTCTGAGGTTAAATCTGTGTCAGCGTCAATAAATCTCCAGATTCCGACTGTTCGCCCCTCCGTGCAGGAACAAATCAAGAGTCTTGATTTGTCAGTATTGACAGAGACTGAGCAGGAGCAGGTAAGGTCTCTATTGTTAAAGTTTCATACAGTGTTTTCGGCACATGAAGGCGATTTGGGATGTACTCGACTTCTTTCTCACGACATCCCTTTGACAGACTCTGTCCCCGTTCGACAACGGTACCGCAGAATACCGCCGTCTGAGTATGATGTAGTAAAAACACACATAAATCAGTTGCTGGAAGCAGATATTGTTAGAGAGAGCTGTAGTCCTTATGCCTCCCCAATTGTGTTGGTTAAAAAGAAGGATGGTACGTTGCGTATGTGTGTAGATTACCGCCAGCTGAACGCAAAAACTCGAAGATGCTTTCCCTCTGCCGCGCATTGAGGAAACCTTGGACTCACTGACGGGGGCCCGGTGGTTCTCCACTATGGACCTCGCCAGTGGGTACAATCAGGTTCCGGTCACAGAGGGGGATAAACACAAGACCGCCTTCTGCACACCTTTTGGTCTTTTTGAATGGAATCGAATGCCCTTTGGGCTCTGCAATGCCCCAAGCACCTTTCAGAGGTTGATGGAGAGGTTGTTTGGGGATCAGCAGTGTCAGTCCCTTCTTTTGTATTTGGACGACATAGTAGTGTTTTCCTCCTCTGTGACACAACATCTAGAGCGGTTAGAGGTAGTTTTGAGTCGTTTGGAGCGGGAGGGGCTTAAGGCTAAGTTAACTAAATGTGCATTTTTCAAGCAAGAGGTAAGTTATTTGGGTCATGTCATCTCAGACAAAGGGGTGTCGACCGATCCCAGCAAGGTAGAAGCAGTAAGACGGTGGCAGCGTCCAACAGGAGTAACAGAACTCCGTTCGTTCTTGGGGTTTGCCAGTTATTATAGGAGGTTTGTAGAGGGTTTCGCCAAGTTGGCTTCCCCTCTACATCGACTGGTAGCTGAGTTTGCAGGTCGTAAGCCTAGGGCTCGAGCAGAATCTTGTTTTGGGGCAGCGTGGACAGAGCAGTGTCAGGATAGCTTTGAGGAGTTGAAGAATAGGCTTACCTCTGCCCCTATATTGGCTTATGCAGACTTCTCCCTTCCCTTTATCCTGGAGGTGGATGCAAGCCATGGTGGACTGGGAGCAGTTCTGTCCCAGGAACAGGGAGGGAAGGTGAGACCTATAGCTTATGCTAGCCGCAGTCTTAGGCCCACTGAGCGCAACATGTCTAACTACAGCTCTATGAAGTTGGAATTTCTTGCGCTCAAGTGGGCCATGACTGAAAAGTTCCGAGAATATCTATTGGGGCAGAGGTGTGTCGTCTTCACAGATAACAACTCCCTTAGCCACCTGAGTACTGCTAAACTGGGGGCTACGGAACAGCGGTGGGCAGCGCAATTGGCATCCTTTGATTTTGAGCTGAAGTACCGCTCCGGAAGGAGCAACCAGAATGCGGATGCTCTCTCCCGGCAGGGTCCTGCTAGTCAGGGTGAGTTGGAACAGTTACTTCCCGGTACGGCTCTTCCAGCCATGGTAAGGCAGGCTGGTGTAGCAGGGGTGGTTTCCCAAGCGGCAGTAACTGTGTTTCCCGGTTTGACTGTAGATATGCAGTCTTTACAGAGGGAGGACCCAGTTATAGGTGAGGCGTTGAGGTTCTGGCGGCGTGGGGTACCGCCTACTGCAGTGGAACGTCGGCTGTTGTGCAGGGCTGTGGTCAACTTGCTACGGCAATGGCGCCGGTTGTTATTGGCCGGGCCTGACAGCTGATGTGGCACAATGGTGTAGAAGTGGTGTTACCGTCATCGTTGCGTCCGGAAGTGTGGCCGGGGGCACCAAGGGGTGACAGCTGCGCTGCTGGCACAGCTGATGTGGCACAATGGTGTAGAGAGTGTGAACGTTGCCAAGGTTGCCAAAGATAACCAACTCTGTCCTAGCAGTTTCATGGGCCATCTGTTGGCATAGAGGCCAAATGAAATATTGGCCATAGACTTTACGGTCTTGGAGCCCACTCGTTCGGGGCTAGAGAATGTGCTGGTAATGACGGATGTCTTTACGAAGTACACCATGGCAGTGCCTACACGAGATCAACGGGCAGAAACAGTGTCACAAGTTTTGGTGATAGAATGGTTTTACAAGTTTGGTGTGCCTAGTAGGATCCATTCTGACCAGGGCCGCAATTTTGAGTCTTCCCTAGTACAGCAACTTTGTGCTCTGTATAGGGTGGAAAAATCTCGTACTACTCCCTATCACCCAGCAGGGAATGGGCAGTGCGAGCGCTTTAACAGGACATTGCACAATCTTCTGCGTGCTCTGCCGGTGTCCAGGAAGATGGACTGGGCCTCATGCCTTCCACAAGTGTTGTTTTGTTACAATACTACCCCTCATCAGACGACCGGCGAAACCCCGTACTTTTTAATGTTCGGGCAAGAGCCAAGACTCCCAGTAGATTTTCTGTTGGGAAGAGTCCAGGAGGTCGGAGTTGGTAGTGTGCATGAGTGGGTGAGAGAACATCAGGCTAAGCTTCAGGTGGCGTTTGAGGGGGCACGGGGCCGACTGGAAGCTGCTGCTGGTCGGCGTAAGGCGAATTATGATGCCCACGTCCGTGAAGCACCACTGGGGGAGGGTCAGTTAGTTTATGTACGAGAGTATGGCAGGAGAGGCCGCCATAAAATACAGGACCTGTGGAGCCCAGTGGTGCATCAGGTCGTAAAGGCACCCAAGGAGGGTGGGGCGGTATATACTGTTGCACCAGTGGGTGAGTTGGGAAAGACTAGGTGCGTTCACCGCTCTGCCTTGAAGGCCCGGATCCAAAAAGATGGTCCAGTTCCAGCCATGGTAAATCCACCTGTTTTAGAAGAGGAGGTGCCTCCAGCAGAAGACCCGTCAGAAGAAGTTGATCTGCTTATGTTGGTCCCAGCAACCTCTCCGGTGAGTCAGGGGCCAGTGCCTCAGGTGCTGGTTTCTCTGGATCTTTCTATCCCACAGAAAGTGTTAGTGGAGTCTGATGGGGAGGCCCCAGTTGATAGGAGCCATGAGCCACCTGATTTTATATCTGGGTTATTGCATGAGCCTGCTAGGTTGCTAGATGACCAGTCAGGCGAGGCAGGTGTCCCCGTGAGGAGAACTGGGCGAACCACTGCGGGCTATCATTCAAATGTGCACCGTCTACCACGGGCTGTTGCACGAGACGCAGGAGCTGCCACCGTACATAGCCCTACCTCTTCTGGGATCTCCATTTGGTTTAGGCCTTGGGACGTAGGACAGGATTAGTCTGCAAGTAATTGTCGTCTGTTCATCGCCGGGACGTCGATTTAAAAAAAAAAAATGGGGCAGAATGTGGCAGGATAAGTCTTTTATTGGCTGGTTGATGTACAGTTGGTTCACCAATTAAATGATAGCGACAGCACTAGCATCTCATTGGTTGGTGGGGTTAAAGTTCATATACCAATGAAATGATAGTATCTATACTATTTAAGGACCTTTATTATGGCGGGTGGGTATGTTTGTGACCTGGGGTGCTTCTCTCTCTCCCTGGCATTTCCGTTTCCGTTTTGATTCCTTCCTCAGGTATGTTTGGCTGTTTGTTGGCGGTAGAGCATGTCGAGTCTAATATGCGCTATTTATAGTTTCATTTAGAGCACGTCTGGTGGCGTTGGCAGTGCGGCAACTCGCAGCGTATTTCGGCTGCAGGTATGTTTATCCGTGTCTATCTGTAATTTTTTATTGTGTGTGCTCTCAGTAATTGCAGCGAGAGCAGTGAATGCTGGCTGGTAGACTGAGCTATGACACCGGTTGTGAGCAACCATATAGCGTTGCATCTAACGTTTATTCAATAACAATCGTAAGTATGCCACTTATTTCTTCATATTGGTGGTGGTATCTTGTTTTAATCATTATAATAATTTGTTTTTTTATTCTTTAGTTAAGGGGAAATTAAAACATCTTAGTCCTCATCCTGGCCAATGATTTCAGGCAACGCAGCTGCTGTTTTGCTTAGGGACGCATTTTGGAGTCCGATCTGCACTTTACGGTCTTTTGTGCTTTAATACTTTGAGAGTTTACGAAGCTGTAAAGACTGAGTATTTTCTCCGCATTGACTATCTACCAGTTGAGGTTCTGGATTGTTTTTTTCTTCTAACCGTAATTGTTTGTTTTGTTTGTTTGGTTATATTGGTCTTTTTTTTGGTATTGATTTGTTTACCCTGCATTTTCTTTTGTAAGCATATTGTATGCTGCAAGGGTTATTTCTTTTTGAGTATTTATTGATTTTGATTTACGTTTTGTGTGTGGTGTTCTCTGGATGCTCGAGTGCCAGAGTCGCAACAAAGTGTTTATAAGTTTCTTTTTTTGCATTTTCATGTTTTCATTTCTATAATTTTGTTGAATTTCTTCTTTAATGTTATTTTCTGTTTCTCCAGGGCCAGTGAGGATCGGGTGGAACTGGGGAGGCTAGCTGCTGTCATTTTGCAGTGTCACAGTGTGCGGTGTGTGTGGATACAACTTCCCATTGGTGTGTGTGATGGTTGCTTTGGTGTGAATTTAGGTGGGTTTTTGGATAACCATTCTGAGTTGCAGCCGGCCTGCCTGGTTCCCACTAATCCTGGCCCTGGGAATTACCTCCCTTATTGTGGAAATGGTTTGTGTGAGAGTTTTAAATCTATGCGTGTGTTTTATAATAAAAATCCCAATCTTTTGTATTCTCGCCCCCGTCTCCCCTACTTTGCCTTCATTTGGTGAAACTTACCTGTGTCCTTTAATGGGAATAAATTCTCTGGTTTCCCACCAGGGTGGCGTAGTCGGATAAATTCACTGATTAACCTTTCCTTTCATGTGATACCGCCACAGTATCATTGCTTGCTTTGTATCACAATAATCTGTTGTGTCATCGCGTTCATGATCAGACGCACATACTGCTGTATCAGCGCCTTTATTTGCACATATTTCATTTGAAGAAGACATCATATGTGTGAGAACACGGGTGCTCATTCATGTTTGGAGCACGAGAGAGCATGAAATATTTTTGTGATAGATTTAACCAGCAAAGAGGAAAAGATCACAGAGGCAGCAGACTACTGCAAATGGTTTAAGGGTTTATTTCCCCAAAATAAGGTAACAAAAGTAACGGAAATGTTAATCTTAATGAAATAAAACAAAATATAATGAGAGAAAAAAAAATAATTCCAATAAACTTGGGTCACTGCATTTGCCTCTTAAAAAAAAAAAAAAAAAAACTAACAAAAAACCCCCCCAGAGATCTAGGAATTACAGGCCCTGTTCTCACAAAGAACAACACTCCTTGACTACTTCTTCTTGTTGCTTTATGGCGGATCGCAGACTTTTAAGTGCATTACCGCCACCTATATCTCAAATGGACCATTGATACTCTATCTACAATCTCCTGATTCTAACCTACCAACAACTCTAACCTACATACCCACATACAAACACCCTTGATTCTTGTTCCCGCTTAGAGTCTTCATAGAGCTTCATTCAGCGCTGCGTGTTCAGCTCCTCTGTCCACGGTTCTACTGTTGTATTTTGTAGCTAAAACACAAACAGTTATCACAATAACTGTAGTTCTACCTTGTTGTGTATTGTAAAAGCATAGTTATCACAACACTTGCCTTCATGTTAAAATCCTTTTATGTAAATGCAGAAATTGTAATGTAATTTAATATTTTTTTTCTGTCTTGCGGTTACTTCAGATCCCATTCCACTCTACAATCCAACCCAACGGCTCTTTTAAGAGCCATCATTAGCAAAATCTCTCATTCTCTCTCTCTCTCTCTCCCTCACGCACGCACGCACGCACACTCTCTCTCTCTCTCTCTCTCTCTCTCTCTCTCTCTCTCTCTCTCTCTCTCTCTCTCTCACTCACTCACTCACTCACTCACTCACTCACTCACTCACTCACCCACTCACACTCACTCACACTCACACACACACACACACACACACACACACACACACACACACACACACGGTTGCCCTCACCCTCTATCCCTCATTTTTTCATCGGCCTTCTGTCTGTCTTCTCACTTTTCTTTGCCCATTTCTCTTTGCATTCTTTCTTTATCTTCTTCAATATTGCATCTTGTCAGAACTTGCAAATATTCTGAGGGAGCTTGAACTCAAAGCTGCCAATGCTGCACTTAAAGCAGCTACCAGGGAGGCTGAACAAATTCTACAAACGTTCAACCTTCCACCAGTAATGCTGAATGCATTCCAGTTACATTTTTTGGTTTTCATGTAATTAATTTACTTTTTATTCAATTTAAATGGATTCATTTTTTATTTGTACAGTGGTCAACAATCCAGCTACATCATCATTATCTTTGGAGTCTAGGGAAGGAGACATTGATCATGGTGAGTAATGACACCAACACTTCTATAAATAACTAGTTATGCAAAGTTATTGTTGACATTTTGTTATGTACCATTGTTCTTAGATGAAATTCCCTCTCTGTTTTCTCGCACTGTTTCCCAGCAGTTGAAGATAGAGGTGTGTATGTGTCTGAAAGAGTTAATATAATTAAAGAGAGAACAGAATAACTGCTTTGTAATGATCAGTGTAACTGACTGCCATGTACACTATAATTTACATTTAGTTTTTTCTAATACAGAAACTCTTCATCAAGAGGTAGAGGATCTGTTAGCTGATACTGAAGACATTCCTCAAACACATGGTCAGTTTGCATGGCCCAGACTAAAAAGAAGTGGGCAGCTGTGAGGCCAGAGATGGTGGAGTGTTTATTAACAGCTGAGTATACGGAGATCAGCCAGCACGGCCATCTGATGCAGTCTGTTATCTGCTGTAAAAACTGCATTCCTAAACAGCTGTACTGTGTAGAATGTGATATTTTGTCTCATGAAAGGAAACTTCACAACCGAGAGACAGATGTAGGTTTCTTTTGGTCCATATCCATAACAACTTTGGTTAAAGTGGATATTGAAGGCCAGTTCCAATTTGAGGAAAAAGGTATGTAATCAGCATTTTTAGAATTATACAACCTTGGAATCTGTCATGTGAATTTCCATGTAGTCATAATAATAATGCAGCAATGTTATATATGATAAAGGCTGAGCTTTTTGTGTCCAGATTGCCTTTTGCCTCTTGAGACAAATTTGCAGCTGTGCCACAGATTCCATTGTGGTGTCAGAAGGTAAAAGGGCAATCCTCCTAGGAATTGATGGTGAGTCCGTTGTAAAAAAAAAAAAGGCCAAAAAAAAAAAAAACACAATATCTATATACTGTAATACCATTTTGAAAAAAAAACATTTTGGTTCCTGTATAATCTGGAAGATGGATATACTCTTTATTCCTTTTAGACTACATATAAAACTGTTCATTTTGACCTCATCACACTGAAAGCTTTCCTAAGCGACTTGCTCATTATGTTACTGACGTATGATGTGAAACTGACCCAGAAACAATACCTTTACATCCTAGGTGAAGCATCTTTTAAAAATTATGTGTAATGTTGCATCACCTCAGTTCCTTTATTATTCAATAACATTGTACCAAACTTTATTCATCTTTGATCAGAAATAAACTCCTTGTTTATGTTGTGTTCATGTTCATTTTAGTTTCTGTTCATTCTAAGTTTATTCTCAACTATAATTCTGGACAGGCTGGTTATCGTGTTCATTCTATTTCTGCTGTTTTCCCTATGGATTTTCTTTGGAATTTTGCCAGTATTGGTTGAACCATGTGTACACCATTTTGAAATTTGTCATAAATTGCTATATCTTTTGAACCATTTGACATCTGCAAAAAATTTGGTAAGGATCATTAATACCATGTCCTGGAGGTACCTCAGAAGTTTGAAGACGGCACCACCCAGTGTTCCAGAGATATAAACTTTTGAAAGCATTGTCCAAATTTTGTTATTTTTGTATCCTATCATTCTCTGGGATATGCCAATTTTGACGGTCTCATTTGTCATTTTCCATGAATGTGCCTGTCAGCCATATTAAAGTAAATGTTTGTGCTACTCTTCCTACAAATTTTTTCCAAACCCTTATCACATGATCTTTGGACCGAGCTGCACCGAAATGACCGAACAGATCTTTGGAGAGGGATTTCTCAGGAACGGTAGTGAATATCAAAGTAAACTGTGCCTGTACTTGTTGATTTATGCTAGTTAGCTTAGCAGCTAATAAGTTACAGGCTAACCAATTACCATACTATTTAATGTGACTCTTCAGCTATCAAGTTAACCATAAGCTGCATTACAATTAACTTAGCATTTTAATCAGCTTAACATGTAAAGTTAAGGAACTTTTTTGTGAGCTCATTCTCACACTGGAACCTCTCCTCAGTAATCTGGTGAACAAGCATGAGCCTCTAGCTCAATGTGTTACACCACGGATCCCGCATGCTACATGTCATGAGTTTGCCACTCAGTGTGGACTGACTCTGGAAGCAAGAAGACAGGCTCAGGTGGAACGTCGTTCTTGACCCATGTGGTCTTTCTGGACTTTGCAGGATGGGAGGGAGTGATAGAGGTCTGTAGAGACCTCAACAAGCCAGTTCCTGTATCTTTGGAGTGGGTGGCAAATCTTCGCAGGGTGGAGGGACAAAAGGTAAAAGTGCAATAGTGCTGTAGGCTGTAGATCTAGGTTTGGGGCGTCAATAAAATGTCTGACAGTCCGTTATGCCTGAAAGAGATGAGAAATAATCATGGAAAAAGTGAAAAAAGTGAAAGTGACGTGACATACAGCCAAGTATGGTGACCCATACTCCGAATTTGTGCTCTGCATTTAACCCATCCAAAGTGCACACACACACACTGTGAACACACACCCGGAGCAGTGGGCAGCCATTTATGCTGCGGCGCCCGGGGAGCAGTTGGGGGTTTGGTGCCTTGCTCAAGGGCATCTAAGTCGTGGTATTTCTGGCCCAAAACTCGAACCCACAACCTTAGGGTTAGGAGTCAAACTCTCTAACCACTAGCCCACAACTTTCCCTTGGGGTGGAGATTGCTAACGGTTGAAAGATTTTACTAAATATTTGTTAATTAATAATGTTTTTAACTCAAAAGTAAATATGCACATGGGTCAATATCACCATAGAGTGTCTTTCAACCCTCACAATACTCAAAAATTTTGGTTTTAATTTCCCATTCGCTTTATATCATGTCATAAATAGTAGACACTCAAGTTCTATAGAAACATTTTAGCTGAGCTCCAACACATTTTTTAGATAATTATGGGCCATTATTCAAAGCATAAACCAAACCCTGTCATGGACATATATTACTGTTAAATATGTTTTCATTGCAAAATTAAGATGAAAATTATATTTTATGAAAGGTATAATGTCCCTTTCCTAAACAGGGTTATTAAAATAATATAATAATAATAATAAATAATATAATTACATCCTCAATCACATTGATACCCCCCCCATTAATTTTAGTTTTTAACAATATTAACTACAAATGAATGCTATGTCCACCCTGTCTTGTGTATGTCCACTCTATTGAGTCTAAGTGGCTGACAGGGTGGACATTTTGAGCTTCAATTAGCATATTAGCTTACAACAAACTGTGACTAACTAATAATTTAGTCTGGTTGTTGAAGAGAATTTGGTATATTTAAACTAACATATTTTGAATATACTGTATTCTAATCACTTCTGACATATTTTAGGCTGACGGTGGACATGTTAAGCTTTGGCAAAGCAAGTAAGCAAACCCATATGAAGGAAATTTGTCAGTTGTAAAGTCACCAACTTATTCACCTCAGCCGCTGAAATTACTGCCACTGAAGAGACAAAAAAATCTGTTGTCCAGATGTCCCTAAGGGGATGACCTTTTCTTAAATGGGCAGATTCCCCAATATGACAGGGTGGACAACTATTCAAAGGACATGGACAAACTCGTCTTTTTTATTCATTAAAAATATTGTTTTATTACCAAATAATCAATGGACTCAAATTGAGTAATCTCTTATTTAACAAAATATTAAGAGATTTTTTTTACTGACTGTTCTATCTGCCGCGGGAGTTCACGTCCATTGTTATTGTCGCAGTCTACATCCCCCCGTGTGCAAACGCCAAGGAAGCGCTTTCGTAAGCTGTACAGCGCCATCAGTGAACAACAAACAAATAACCCCGATGGCTTTTTCATAATAGCCGGTGACTTCAACCATGCAAACTTAAAGACAGTTTTGCCAAAGTTCTACTAACATGTGAACTTTGCAACAAGAGGAAAAAACACACTGGACTTTGTTTACACAACAGAAAAGAATGCTTACAAGGCTGTACCCTGCCCAAACCTACGGTACTCGGATCACATCTCTGTTATGCTAATTCCAGCATACAGGGCACTTTTGAAACTCACCAAACTGGTTCAAAAACTCATCACAATTTGGCCAGATGATGCTACCTCAACACTACAGGACTGCTTTCAGTGCACAGACAGACCATGTTTAAAGAGGCAGCCACCTACAACAACCTCACAGACCTGCAGGAGTACACTGAAACTGTGAGTGCTTATATCAAAAAGTGCATTGATGATGTGACAGTCACCAAGAACATCACCACACGTGCAAACCAGAAGCAGTGGATGACAGCAGAGGTTTGTGGGCTGCTAAAGACCTAAAGATGAAGCATTCAGATCAGGAGATAAAGCAGCCCTCAAAACAGCAAGAGCCAATCTGTCCTTTTTTTCACTGTTTTGTTTTCTGTTTTTTTTTTTTTTTTTTTTGGTTTGTTCCTGTTTGTTTTCCCCGCGGCATGGAAGTCGCCGCTCATCAGTCAAGTTTACCGGCTGCTCATCTGTCCAGCCCACCGGATGCGACTAACACAAGCCCGCCGGTCGCTCGTCAGTCAAGTTTGCAGGCCGCTCCGGCGTCAAGCACGCCAGCTGCGGCTCAATTCAGCTCCAAAGTTCGCTCCAGTGTCCTGACCAAGAGTCCAGTGCAGGCTCCAGCCCCTGACCAGAGTCAAGTCATTTTAAAGTCTTGATGTGTCCAAAGGAACAGTTTTATCAGTCTTGTCGGTCTTGTTCGTGGAGTGGAGTGGACCGAAGCCGAGACCAAGGCCAAGGCCTCCTGAGCTCTCTGCACCAGCATGGCCTCCTGAACGTCCTGATCTGCCATGGCAACCCTAACTGTCTGTTCCCCGTTGGATGTTAGGAATAGACACGTGGACACGCCTTCTGGGAGGGGGGAGTAATGTCAGTCCTGTGTCATGTGTTTCCCGCCCTCTTGTGCCCATATTTGGTTATTTTCATGTCCTTGTTTAGTTTGATTGGTTGATTCTTTTCCAGCTGTGTGTATTATTTATCTAGTTTTATCCTGTGTATATAAGTTCCTGTCTGTTTAGTTAGTGTCGTCTGGTCTACTCGTTACATTCTTTGTGTTCCTGTGTGTCTCAGCCCTGCCTTGTCTTTACTCAGTTGGATTTTATTAAAGACTGTTATTTTGAAGTTTAATCGTCGTCTCCGTGGTCCTCGTTCCTCCCCGCTGTGTGCACCATGACAGGGACATAGCAAAATACACACATTAATGTAGATAAAATACACAGCTTAGATAAAATATTTAATTCACTGATGCAAATTTAGTTTTTATGAAGTTATGTGCATTTCTCATTTAGAACAACTTTAAGCAGGATAAACGGCAAGTCTATGAGCCTGTGCTTATTTTTAATTACAGAATATTTTAGATTTGAAACATTTAACAGGTGGGCAGTATTATTTATATAATGTAAATCATGTGTTATATTAACTAATGGTGAAAGAAATAGTGGTTTATTTTTTGCATCGGAGCATTAAAGGCAGTAGCCTATTTCAGGCTAGGATACATACATAGATTCTAAATGTCAATCTACTTTCATTACTTAATATTTGTCACAAATATATTTTCAATTGATATATTACAGCTCTTTTAATAAAACAACATACATTTTATTCACACACATACTTTGTCAGAATAAAGGACAGGTAACGAATAACAAATAACTATGTGGGGAAAAGATATCTGTTCACTAATTAAGAAATTGTTGCATATTTTATGAATTCTTTATTTTAGTACAACGTGAGGCACTGTATAATTTTTCACTCCCATTATTTAGGCCTAACTAAAACAAGAAATGGATAAATTAAACTTGGCATGATTAACTAAATCATTGAAACTGAAAAGAAGAGATGTTTTAATGAAACGTCCTCTGTTTAAACTCAAGTACTCTCATTATGATCATGACTGATAGCCTACTGTGTAGGTCTATACTGCTGTGATCTGTGTCAGGCTTTCCATATAACATTTTAGAAATGAATTTATTCTATTGCACAGGCGGACTGAAGGACAAATCGTCAAAACTGTTCATTGTCACTATTATCTTCATAATAATTCATAAATTTCATGTGTTTCACATTACTTGTGTTGCTATCTGCTCTGAGAGAGTAAGATTTGGTTGCATGCTGCTGAGTGGGATGCTCAAGAGATGTGCTGAGGGGTTACGTCATTTAGGCTATTCTTGTTTGTCTGTTTTTTCTTCATTACAAATCTTATTTGTTTTTATTTTGTATCATTATCATTAATTGTAAAAAATAATTCACTTTGTTATGCATATGCAAAATGTGAAACTGCAATCTTCGCAGTCTAGCATTTTGTACAATTTAACTTAACCTACTTATCATTATTATTTAATGCATAAGCGATTTATTAAAAAAGAATATGAGAGTAATTAAAACATGTTTATGACTGCGACAAGAACAACGAATAGGAGCGGCAGATCATTTTAAAATGTCTAATAGCTTTCAATTTACAGGTTATAACTGCATCTGTCTCGGATGTAGACTTGTGAATATTTCAATCCACTTCACATTAATAAAAATAATAGTGTCACCATGCAGATATTATTTGTTTATTATAGTGTTCAAATGCTGATCTTATATAGGCTTAATATTTTTTTTAATCCGTCCAGTTTGAGGTATTCTGAAAAGTTGAAATGTTTTTATCTCAATGAGGCGCTGACGCGCCTGGAAAAAAATGAGCGCGTCGCACCGCTTCCATTATTATGAGCGTGCCTGCCGCATGTCTTCATTTGAAATAATGAACTTGAGTGTGAACGGCCCCTAACAGTGCACTTTTATTTAGGTTAAATGTTTAAGCTAACATTGTACTATGCTTCAAGTTTTTAATATCTACAGATTTTATTTTAAGCAAGTTGTGTTTATTTGAGAATGCTAAATTGATCAAACGTGATCAACTCAGCTGTCTTCTGCTATCCGCTTGGTCATCATTTAAAACAACAACAACTTGAATTTAACAAACAAAAATGTTCCAAACATTTTTCTAAATTAATTAATTATGAAACAATAAGAAATATAACTTTGCAATTAAAAAAAAGAACTGACCTATTTTAATGGCTGCAACAGCAGTGTAATTAGAAAGCAAAAAAGAGAGAGAAAAAGACACGGGTTCCAGTCGGACTCGGGCCGAGGACACTGGTAAAGCTGTCGGCCAAGGGCTGCTATAGGGTCTAGGTTAGAGGCCCGTGCAGGTCTATGCCAGATTTATGCATTTGTAAATGAATGTTGTGAATCAGGGGTTGTTTTCTTTAATAAATTAGAAAATTCTTAAGTTTTATTTTGTTGTCTAATTAATTTTTTATTTACCCCAAACTCTCGCACGAAACTCTGTATGCTAAACCATATTATTGTTATTATTTTAAAAATTGTTTAATTATTATTTAAACACATTTTAATTAATACAAAGGAACAATAAAAGGTGATACATTTCTTTTTTCAGAGAAATAATTTTCTGCATGTCATGGGCTCTGTATACGGGAATAAATGTGTTAAAAAAAGGCCAGATAACGAATTAGTATGTGTTGAAATACATCAGTGAATAATTAAATGTAAGTTTCAAGCCTTTCATAATTTGTTGAATTAATGTGAGTGCCAAAATATGTGTTAAAACAAGGCCTAGCCTATAACACTCATCAATAAGCCACATTTTCAATCGTTTTATTTTTTATGGCATAATGCAGACCTCCTTAAATATAATCTAAACATTCCAAGTTAATATTCTACTTTTGCACGATTTCTAGGCGTTTTTCATGTCACAGTAATAGGCATTTTGGTTGGCCACCTACTGTATATGTTTATTTAATATGTAATGGTAAAATCAAAGTCCGGACCATTATCCTGAATGACAATTTTACAATTTGGAACATTATTTCCCCCATATTTTGACAATATATTTTCAGCAAAGTTATTTGAAAAATGAAAATAGATGCTTTACTTGCATATGTATATAAAATTACTTTTGTAAACTCGATTTGATGCAGACATCAAAATGCACTGTAAAAACGACAACTCAAAATTGTTCACCTTTCTATGATTTTTGCATCTGTTG
Organism: Cyprinus carpio; assembly: GCF_018340385.1. Classification (NCBI taxonomy): domain Eukaryota; kingdom Metazoa; phylum Chordata; class Actinopteri; order Cypriniformes; family Cyprinidae; genus Cyprinus; species Cyprinus carpio. Next base: position 33,108,664 of record NC_056600.1, read on the forward strand.
TAAGCCACTTGAACTCACTTTCAGATGTTTCTGAGGAAAAGTTCATCTTTTTTTATAAATTGAAATTGATTTTATTTTGAAGTTGTAGTTGACACCCAGTCAGAAGCTGTGTCTCATTTAGAAGGCTGCGCCCTCCGAAGCTCGATACGTCATCGAGACTGTCTCATTTCAGAAAAGCAAGTAGCACACTCCGAATGAGACCTTCGAATGCGACCCTACATAAAACCAACAATAATTATACACGACACAAATAACCATAACGTGTATCCTCCGCTGCTACAGATAACCCACAATTCTTTGCGTCGCCATAAATAACCGTTGTTTATTTGAAAAAATGGCGGTGGCAGATCTACACACAAGCGGAGATGTGGTGTTTAAATGTAAGTATTTTAAAGTTCTTCATTTATTAAAAGTTGAATTACGAGTGTGGTAAACATGATTACTGTTGTGAAGCATCAGCAGAGGCGGGATCCATTTGCAGCTTTATTTGGATAGTCAGACAAGACAGGGTCAATCACCAGTAGATACAATGGAGAAGGCAAGGCTGAGACAGAACCAGGTACAGGCACAAGATCAGGGTAGATAGCAAACAATCACAGGAACAGGTCAATCCGAGTCAGGGCAGGCAGAGAACAATCAATAAACGTTAAACAGTCCAGGTTAAAACAAGAAGGCAGAATAAATGTGTACAAACGCTCAGTAGTGACAGCCGGGGCAAATCAAGACTTCGCGGTGAGTAGGAGTGAGTGAGCTGCTTATATGTGTGTGTGTATATTAGCTGCAGGTGTGTGTGTAATTAGTCCCTGGGATGAGGCAGGATGGGAATTGGAGTTCAGTGAGTACAGTCAATATTCAGGTGAAAGTTCCCTCTGGTGGTGAGAAGGAGGCAGCACGGGAGCCTCCTTTGTAACAGAGCCCTCCCCCTGCGAGCGGCTCCTGACGCGAGGAAGCAAACGACGCCGGGGTCTACCACGAGGTCGAGGGGCCGGTTTTTCCGGATGTGTCCAATGAAACTCCTCGGTGAGTGTGGGGTCGAGGATATCTCCAGCTCTGACCCAAGAACGCTCCTCCGGTCCGTACCCCTCCCAATCGGCCAGATACTGGAGAGTGCCACCCCGGCGCCTGGAATCAAGCAACTTGTGCACTTGATACGCCTCCTCGCCGTCCACCAGAATAGGCGGGGGATTCTGCAGTCTGGCTCCCTCCTCCAGCTCTCCTCCCGGACCACCAGCGGGTTTTAGAAGTGATACATGGAATGTTGGAGAGATACGGTAATTAGTGGGCAGCTCTAAACGGAACGAAACTGGAGTTATTTGTCTTAAGATTTTGAAGGGACCGACATACCTGGGACTGAGTTTCTTGCATGGCAGTCTGAGGCGTAGATCTTTAGTGGAGAGCCAGACCCACTGCCCTGGGATGTATGGGGGGTTGGGGCGTCGGTGTCGGTTAGCCTGCTGTTCCTGTCTTCTTACTGCATGAAGTAAGTGGGTATGAGCTCGGTCCCAGACCTCCTCACTGCGTTGCAACCAATCTGTGACTGAGGGGAGGTTGGTGGGCTCGCCAGCCCAGGGGAACAAGGGTGGTTGGAAACCCAGCACGCATTTAAAGGGGGTCTCCCCCGTGGCTGGTTTCATGAGAGAATTCTGTGCATACTCCGCCCAAAATAAGTACCTGCTCCAGTCCGCCTGTCGTCGTTGGCAATAGGATCGTAGGAACCAAATAATTTCTTGATTCAGGCGTTCAGTCTGTCCGTTGGACTGAGGATGGTAGCCAGATGTGAGGCTGATGTTCACGTTCAGATGTTTGAAGAAGGCAGTCCATACTCTTGAGGTGAACTGAGGACCCCGGTCCGAGACAATGTCCTCAGGTAAACCGTAGAAACGAAATACATAATTGCACATTAGTTCAGCTGTTTCAAAGGAGGTGGGAAGTTTCGGCAGGGGAATTAGACGGCAGGCTTTGGAAAATCGATCGATAATAGTGAGTATAGTAGTATTACCTTGTGAGTTGGGAAGATCAGTGATGAAGTCGATGGCGATGTGAGACCATGGGCGTTGTGGTGTGGGCAGTGGTTGTAACAGTCCTGCTGGTAGCTGTCTGGGGGTTTTAGACGTGCTGCAGATGGTGCAGTTCTGGACGAATTTGGTGGTATCAATTAACAGAGTGGGCCACCAGAATTGGTTCTGGAGCAGATGCGCTGTGGCAGTGATTCCGGGGTGTCCTGAACTGGGTGGAACATGTACCTGGGTTAATAGGCGTTCTCATAGGGATTCTGGAACATAGGTGAGATTTGCGGGACATTCAGGAGGTGGCGGGTTCTGAAGATTCAGGTTGTTTAATTCAGTCATGATGTCCCACTGCACAGGGGCAATGAGAAGTTTCGCGGGGAAGAATACTGTCATTGACGATTGAGCAGACCATTTCTTCAGTTTGACGAGAGAGGGCATCGGCCTTGGTATTTTTTGAACCAGGTCTATACGTTACAGTAAACTGAAATCTTGTGAAGAATAATGCCCACCTTGCTTGTCTGGGGTTTAGTCGTTTGGCCGAGCGGAGATATTCGAGATTCTTGTGGTCGGTGAGAACTACAAATGGGTGTGATGCTCCCTCCAGCCAGTGGCGCCATTCCTCTAGTGCTAATTTCATGGCCAGAAGTTCACGATTGCCCACATCGTAGTTCCGTTCTGCTGCCGTTAATTTGCGAGAAAAGAAGGCACAGGGATATAACTTCGCTGGTGATCCATGGCGTTGAGAAAGTATAGCGCCTACCCCGGTGTTAGAAGCGTCGACCTCGACAATGAATGGATGGCCTGGATCCGGATGTCGGAGGATGGGCGCTGAAGTGAACCGAGTCCTTAGTGCATCGAAGGCCTGTTGCGATTCCGAGGACCAGGTTAATTTGGTGGATTGATGTTTAGTCATGGCGGTCAGAGGAGCGGCGATAGAACTAAAGTCTCTAATGAATCGCCGGTAGAAGTTTGCGAATCCTAGGAAGCGCTGTAGCTCTTTGACCGTCCGAGGAAGCGGCCATTCCAGGACTGCCTTTACCTTTCTCTCATCCATTGCTACCCCCTCCTCGCTGATCACATACCCCAAGAAAGTGGTGCTTGTTTGATGAAACTCGCATTTCTCAGCCTTTGCGTAGAGTTGGTACTGAATTAGGCGTTTTGTAACACTGCTCTGACCTGACGAATGTGTTCCTCGAGGGAATTTGAGTACACCAGAATGTCATCGATGTACACGATTACTCCTTTGTTGAGCATGTCCCGAAACATATCATTCATGAAGGATTGAAAGATCGATGGACTGTTAGCTAGGCCGAAGGGCATAACCAAATATTCATAGTGCCCACTAGTGGTTGAGAACGCAGTTTTCCATTCGTCCCCCTCTCGGATGCGAATCAAATTGTAAGCATTGCGCAGATCCAATTTAGTGTAGTACTTAGCCTGGCGGAGCTGTTCTAGGGCTGCTGGGACCAACGGCAGGGGATAACGGAACTTAACAGTGATGTCATTAAGGCCGCGGTAATCAATGCACGGCCTCAGTCCTCCGTCTTTCTTCTTTACAAAGAAAAACCCAGCCGAGGCAGGGGACGTCGAGGGTCTAATGAATCCTTTGGCCAGTTCTTCTTCGATGTAAGTTTTCATAGCTTCTGATTCTGGTTGCGATAACGGGAAGATCCTCCCCTTAGGAGGAGTGGTGCCGGGCATCAGATCGATGGCGCAATCCACTGATCGGTGGGCTGGGAGCTGTGATGCTTTCCTCGTACTGAAGGCTTCTGCTAGGTCTGCATACTCGGTGGGCAGACTTACTTTCTCCGTGTTCTGAACAGGTAGAGAAGAGTCAGGAAGGGGCGTCCGTGTGATCCTCGCTAGGCAGTGATTCTGACAGGTAGGGTCCCATTGAGTGATTTGCCCCTCCCTCCAGGAGATTTGTGGATTGTGTCTGCGCAGCCAGGGTAGTCCCAGAATGACAGTGTGATTGGGTGAAGGGATGACGTAGAAAGTGATGTACTCCGAATGAAGGGTTCCTATTTGGAGTTTGACCTCCTCTGTGACAGATAAAACTCTCCCCTCTCCGATGGGTCGACCATCTAGCGCCTCCACTGCCAAAGGAAGATCACAAGGGGTCAGTTTGATTTTATGTTGCAGGGCAAATCCATGTGACACAAAGTTACCAGCTGCCCCAGAATCTAATAGTGCAGTAGTGGGAATAGCATCATCATGAACGGTTATGATAACCGGCAACCTTATGCTCGAAGAAGAGGTAGTGACGCGGGTACTGACACTCACCGTTCGGGGCTTAGATGATGGACGAATCGAGCAAGAGGAGATCCTGTGTCCCGCCTGACCGCAGTAAAGACATAGTTGGTTCTGCATACGGCGTTCCCTTTCCTCGGGAGTGAGATGAGTAAATCCGAGTTGCATCGGCTCTGCTGCCGCGCTGGTGTCCGGCGGGAATCGGGACAGGGCTCGGGAAGGACGTCGTGAGCGGATTAAATTATCAATTTGGATGGTGAGATCAATGAATTCACTCAGGCTTCTCCCCTCATCTCGGCAAGCCAGCTCTGACTGGAGTTCTGAGTTCAATCCCCTTCGGAACAAAAGTTTCAGTGTGTCCTCTACCCAACCTGTCCGGGCGGCGAGAGTTCGGAACAAGAGAGCATATTCAGCCGCCGTACTCCTTCCTTGTGCCAGTGTTAACAATTGATCCCCTGCACTTTTTCCCTCCGCAGGATGTTCGAAGACCTCTCGAAACTGTTGAAGGAAGGTCGTGAAGGTGGGAAATGAGGAGCCGTCCATTCCCCAAACTGCGGTGGCCCAGTCCAGCGCTCTCCCGGTAAGTAGTGAACACACAAAGGCAATGCGGCTAGAGTCTGTGGGGTATAGTGAGGGTTGCTGATTAACGAACAGCGAGCACTGAAGCAAGAACCCTTTGCATCTGGCAGGATTTCCGTCAAATTTCTCCGGGAATGCCAATCGTGGGCTTACTGGTGAAGTTAGGGGGGACGTGGTGAGATTGGAAGCCGGGGCTTGGGAGGCAGCGGTTGCGGCCGCGGCTGGTGTTAGTTGCAACCCCTGCAGTGCCTTCACTAACTCATCGGTGAGGGTGGTAAGCCAATTTAGTTGGTGATGATGCAGGGCGAGCTGGGTCCCCTGTGCAGATAGCTCAGTGGAGAAATGCATTAATGCTGCTGGATCGCTTTGTGGCGAAGTCTTCTGTTGTGAAGCATCAGCAGAGGCGGGATCCATTTGCAGCTTTATTTGGATAGTCAGACAAGACAGGGTCAATCACCAGTGGATACAATGGAGAAGGCAAGGCTGAGACAGAACCAGGGACAGGCAAAAGATCAGGGCAGATAGCAAACAATCACAGGAACAGGTCAATCCGAGTCAGGGTAGGCAGAGAACAATCAATAAACGTTAAACAGTCCAGGTCAAAACAAGAAGGCAGAATAAATGTGTACAAACGCTCAGTAGTGACAGCCAGGGCAAATCAAGACTTCGCGGTGAGTAGGAGTGAGTGAGCTGCTTATATGTGTGTGTGTATATTAGCTGCAGGTGTGTGTGTAATTAGTCCCTGGGATGAGGCAGGATGGGAATTGGAGTTCAGTGAGTACAGTCAATATTCAGGTGAAAGTTCCCTCTGGTGGTGAGAAGGAGGCAGCACGGGAGCCTCCTTTGTAACAATTACAAGTGTTTAGTGATTTTTTTTTTACAGTTTAACAGTACTTTGTTAGCAAGGCGAGAAATAATTATTATTTAACCCTTGTATTACATTTCGAGGCCACTTTTATATTGTTCACTGTAGAAACTGACTGGAGACAATTTGATAATAAATTCATTTCTGCTTTTAGTTTTATGAAATTAATGTTCAATATTTTAGTTCACTGATATTTTTTCTTTAAGATAGACAATATTCAAATAAATTATTCACCTTTTTCTATATCAAGTATAGACAAAAAGTATAATTTTAATATAAAACTATTTTAAAATGGGTAGGTTTGGGGGAATAGAATATGTTTGTACAGTGTAAAAAACATTATGCCTATGGAATGTGCTCATAATGATAGGAATAAGAGTGTGTGTGTATTCATCTAGTATAAGACTTTTTTGTAAAAAAAAAAAAAAAAAAAAAAAAAAGGAAAAAAATCTATCTAAAATGACCAAACACTACAAGAGAGGAAAATCAACAGTAAAAATACATGTAGAAATAAGTCCTGTAATTTATTTATTTTTTTTTAATAGGGAGCAAGGAAAATACGAAGACATTTATAAGATTAAGGCAGGAACATTCTGAACTCTTCACTGGAGCTAAAAATACAGCCTTATATGGTTGGAGGTAAGATCTTAAGAGTTAAAAAGTAAGCTGTCAGTCTTTCTTCTTTTTAAGCTAATCATATGAATATGTATATGTATTTGTATTACATTTCATTGCGGGAAACAAAATCGATAAATCATAACCAGGCGAGGCGTTTATGGCAATACAAAATCCCCCACTAGCTAATCGGTTAGAAGCTAACTTATTCTGAACTGTTAAGCTCAATATAATTATTGTCCACATATTAACTGAAAGATTTGTGTTGCCGTTGCCGTCATATTAGGGACTTTAAGCAACAGCTGCGAATGGAACGGCTACAGCGACCGGAAGTTTGCTGTCACACCGCCGTAGCCAAGAACGTAAAAATCACTAAGCAACGGTAAACAGGACAGCGCAACGCAGCATTAATTCATTTATTGAGATACAAAAAAATGTCATTTAAAAAAGCAAGAGAAGGATTGCTTTTGGCATTAAATGACAATCTTTTGTCAGAAGAGGGGTTTTAATATTGTATGATGTAAATAAGTCTAAAAAACCTAGATTTACCATGTAAGCAATACTTGCCTTTTAACCTTGATTACATGGAGGAAGACGAATGCTTAAATGAATTTCGTGTCAGAAAATGTGACCTACCAATTCTGGTAGATGTTCTCGGGATTCCCAATGAGATCGTTTGTGATCAGAGAAGTGTTGTGGGAGGAGTCGAGGCGCTGTGTATGCTCCTTAAGAGGCTGGCATACCCTTGCCGGTACAGTGACATGATGCAAAGGTTTGGTCACCGACAAGTCCCAGTCCTGTGCATGGCCACAAACTCCTTGCTGGACTATATATATTCTGCACATCATCACAGGATAAACGCAGTGGAATGTAAACATACTGAACCCTGTAGCATTGAGAAACTATGCTGACTGCATCCTCCAAATGGGAGCCCCTCTGGATAATTGCTTTGGGTTTATTGATGGCACTGTACGACCCATTGCCAGACCAGGTGTAACACAGAGGATCCTATATAATGGACACAAACGCATCCACAGTCTAAAATACCAGGCTGTAGCCATCCCTAATGGTTTGATTGCCCATCTGTACGGCCCTGTAGGTATGTCTGAATAATTTACCATCTATGGAAACATTGTCATTCCCTTTAAAATTTATAAAATAAAATAAAAAAAAAATTTTAATTTAAAAATATATTTTAACAGAGGGAAAGAAGCATGACTCTGGAATGCTGGCAGAATCTGGGCTGTTGGCATTGCTGCAACGTCATGCCATCTTTGTAGATGGCCATCTAATGTGTGTGTATGGGGACCCAGCATACCCACTGCGTGTGCATCTGCAAGCCCCATTTCGACATGTTCATCTCACCCCTCAAATGATGGAATACAACAAACAAATGAGTGTGGAGTGGTTGTTTGGGGACATAGCAAACTACTTCAAGTTCATGGACTTCAAAAAGAATATAAAAATTGGTTTGAGTAGTGTTGGAAAATTGTATGTTGTATCTGTTCTTTTGGTGGGATTATGATTAGGATATAGTGTTCCCAAAATAACCCCCTTTAAAATAAATGCAGTGGCAAACAAGCAGAAGTAATATAGGATAAGTTCATATTAACAATAGCTTTACAAAATTATACTGTGAATAAAAAGATTAAATGTAAAATATTTAGATATTCTTCTTCTTATTATTATTAATAATAATTATACATCTATTCAAATAAACAGTAAACTAAATTTAATAATAATAATTCAACAAAAAGTATAATTAAGTTTAACAGTCCTTGAAAGTAGAGCTCCTTTTTTAGATTACATACTGTTATGCTGCTATATAGTATATGCACTAGAGCAGGTGCCTAGTCCTGCTCCTGGAGGGCCACTGTTCTGCAGAGTTCAGCTCCATCCCCAATTAAACACACCTAAACCAGCCAATCAAGATCTTATTGGGCATACTAGAAACTTCTAGGCAGGTGTGTTAAGGCAAGTTAGAGCTAAATTCTTCAGGACAGTGTCCCTCCAGGACCGACTTTAGACACCCCTGCACAAGTAATAAAAAAAAAAAAAAAACATTTTATGCTAATACTGATCCTCTGTATTTTCCTCTTTTTGGCAGATCCTTGTCACTGTCAACCCCCCCCCCCCCATCTCTCTCCTCTTTTTTTGCTTTTCTTCAATTTATAACCCAAAGGCGCTGCCTCAGTCACCTCCCATCCTCCCAAAATGCTCCGCTCCCAAAAAAAGGACTGTCACTTGCAGCCAATGTGATTTGACCTTACTGGCCAAAAGTCTACGAACTCACATAAGAAGGCATCACACTTAAAATGAAAATGCAATTACTCCTGAGAGGCACTTTCAGTCTCAGTGCATTGATGAAAAAATTGGCATTTTTGCCGTTGAAAAAGCTTTTCTTGGTCAAGCAACACCCATACATGTAATAAAAAATACTTGGGGCCCAAACCATCGCTCAGCATGTGAACTAGACCAGTGTATTTTAAATGCAGAGTTTGCCCATAACACTGGGATACTGCCCTTTGAGTGTTGCCATGTCAAATCGCTGTCTTTTTGTAAACTTGTTGACAACCCCAATGTTGCATTGACAGACAGCAGTCTCTCTCAGCTGGTGCAGCAGAAGTGGTTTGGTGAGGCAAGAAAAGCCCAGCTGTTAAAGTTGCAGCAAGAGGCAAATACTGCAGAGACACCTTTGTCTTTTCACATCACTGTTGGAGGTCCATCAACAAAGCATTTCATTTCTGTATTTGAACCAACAATGTCCTATTACAGCAGGATGGGAAGAGTCATGGTGGCTTATGATAAAAAGAAAAATAACTGGCATTGTCCTTGTGCCCGGCCTCACCAATCATGCATTCACAAAGCTACAGCAAAGTGGCATCTTTTCCAGATAATGCCACAACTCTTCAAGAGGGTCAACAGTTCAGAGGAGGTTTTCACCTCTGTTCATACATGTAATGATGATACCAGCTGTCAAGATGTTTCATATCCCCCCAACTCTCCTACTGTTAAAAGGATGATGAAATATATGCTGGAAAATAAGAAAATTCCAGTTGAAATTCCACCGACCTTTTTGCAAAAGTCAAAACATGGAAAGGCTTTCAATACATTCCCGAAACATCTTGTGCCTGAGGAAGTTGAATGCAGAATATGCAAGGAACTTTTGAGTGAGCCAATGATGATAACTTGCCAGGCGAAGATTGTTACATTCCATGGAGTAATTCAGGGTATGACAATTGTTTAATTTGTATTGCTTTGATAAATATTTTTAATGTTGCTTTGATATTTACTTTGTCAGTAAATAATCTTTGTTTTCTCAGGTGTATCTACTTACTACAAGCTGTGTAATAAATGCAACCTTACATACAGATACCAAGAATGGAGTGATGGTTTGCACAACTTCAATGATAATGTAATCCTCTCGCTACATTTGTGTTTGTTTTGCGAAATTCACTACAGGTACAATATTAGAACAGGAGATCTGCTGTTTTATTTGTAACTAGCTGGACTGTTTAACTTTTTTTTTTTAATGCTTATAGTATTATTATTGCTAATGACTCAGATAAGCCATGCATTTGAGACTGGCTTGGGCTTTAAATGACTAGAACCTCTTTTGTAGGATGAGGGCTCTTTATTTTATTTTAACCATTTCCCCCCTTCTTTCTGTTGTCCTTCAAGAATCACACAGCTGTAGGTAGGGTTGTGCAGATAATTGAAGCCACGGAAGGAGAGTCCTTGCCCAAAGGTGACCTAATCATGCAGGCGTATCTTCACTTTGAGGCTTTATCTGATCTGGACTACATTTACTCATGTGTGTCCTGTGGATACAATCCATGTACTGTAATTATGGACCTTCATAAAAAAGGAGTGTTCAGCATCCCAGGTAAGTATAAAGCTACTGTAGTTGCAATGGTTCCTATCATAGTTTTATGTTTTTGTTTAAATTTTTACACAAATGTCTGACAAATTTAATAATCCACAAATTTAAATTTCTTTATATCACAGTGAGTGAAATTCAGTCTCCACTTGCGACTTATGATGGTCATGTTGACATAGAGGAATTTTGGGATGCAGTGGCAATGGACATGATAAGCAGAGGGTTTTACTCAAGTAAGTTTTGATTCTGATTTGTGTCTCACTGCATGATAATGTGATTGATATTATGATATGGCTTAGTGTAATTAATTCATTAAATGATTTAAATGATTCATTTATTGTTTTAAAATTTTCACTGTAATATTTGCAACAAATTTCCAAAAGTCCTAAATATACAAAAATTCTCACATGAGGATACATTTACTAGAGAAGCAAAATGACTTGTATTCTCTTTCAAGTTCATTTTTCTTTTCACTGGCAAATATTTAAGTTGTTTTAAGGATAAATGTACCTAATTTTGGTATTTGTTTTAGAAAACAAGACTTGTCATTTTGCTTTTCTACCAAATGTGTTGATGTAAGCTAAAAATACTCAGTGAGGAGATTTCATATATATATATATATAATATATATATATATATATATATATATATATATATATATATATATATATATATATATATTACAGAAAAACAGTGAATTGCAATATTTAGCTTTTCCAATATCATGCATTGCTAGTTGCATTTTTTTATGGTTAGTGTGTTGCAATAAAAAGCTGTATTTTTCTCCTCAAGGTGGCAAAGAAAACCCATTTACAGTTTCACCAAGTTACCACAACTGGTCCCCATGGATAGGTCCAAAAACAAGGGAATCGGCAATGGTATTAAACACAGAGAGTGCAAAGGTTCAATCCTCAACTGATTGGAGTGACATTGATGTGCCTTTTACTGAGGAAAGGCTTTGTGATGAGCTGCTCCACCTTAAAGTAAATAGTTTGAAATTTTCAGAATGGTTTTGGTTTACCACATGAAGCTATTATTACACTGTTGGTTACATAGCACATTGGTATGTATAGGGTCTCTTCATATGATAATTTTATAGTAATTTATTTTTGCTGAACCTACTCACAAATTTTCATTTTTGATCAGATTCAAGACTTGAAAAAGCTGTGTCGACAGTGTGGGGTTGATGTTGCTGGTTCCAAAATGGATCTCATTCTCAGACTACATAATAAAATGTCAAACAGAGTGACGTACAACAAGGTGTTTGAACAGGTGTGGGGTGCTTCTGGTAAGTTATGTTTTTTGTTACTTAATGAAGTTATCGATGCAGTACTACAAAATAAACTGCATGTATTGTTGGAATGTTTTCACTGACCTTCCAGAAAATTTAGGCCTAAGTTTTCATTCAAATGTTTTGTGTGCTTTTAGGTGGCCTGGGTGTGATAATGTGTCCTTGTGGTATTGTGTATTCTATTAAATTTAACTTGAGAGCAGAGAGTCCCCGTGACTTTGCTGACCTTTTATTGTCTTGGAAACACTTTCCTAATATTACAATTTATGATTACCCTAGAGGATTAGTGGCACATACAAATAAACGTATGTCACTTCACCCCCCTTTCCATCCCTTTGAGGGCAGAGTACAAGACCCCTCTGAAAACATACAAAAAGCAAAAGAAGGGAAGCTAAAAGTTCATCTTCCCTGGCTGGCTCACAGGAAAAAAATTGTGGATCCTGACTGCCATCCATTGACGGGTTCCTCTGAACACTATTGCCTGTGTGATGTTTTTCACCAAAACAATAGTAAAGATAAGAGAGATGTGTTGCGCACTATTGGTCTTGTACCAGAGATGGCTGGAAAGATCAATAGTCAGTGTGCAGAGCAGCTGTTTTCTGAAGTAAAGAGAAACAATTACTTCATGAATATGTTAAGACCATCTGCACACATATTTCTTGCTCGAAACATCCTTCACCACCGGAACCTCGCACGGAACAGGAAGAAGTTGGAACATTTCAAGAAATTGTTCAGTGGCAATCATAATTTGCAATTGGATTCCAATGGAAAGGCCATATTTGGTAATGTTTAAATATTCTATTAATGTGCTGCATGTGAGTAGGTCATTCCATTCTATTAATTGTACTAACTAAATCTTTATAACACATGCATAGGAGCAGAACCAAATCTGGGACCATATTTTTCAGAGACAACCCACACTTTGAATACAACTCTGAATGAGAAAGAAACCCATACAGGTTGAAGTTGTTCTTTAACTCATTAAAGTTTGTGTAATTTTTGCTTGAATGTAAGTGATTTGTTTGTATCTTTTACTTATGTACAGCTGTCCAGTCGCAGTGTGACCCTAAATGTTGTCCAAATCCTGTGGTTACAAGCCTGAATGTAGTTAAAGCAAGCAAAACATTTTGGGAAACCATGCCAAATGAGGGGCAACAGCAGTTGGTAAGTTCATTTTAGGGATTTTATCTTTACAAAATACTGTTCATCTGCCTGAGCATTATGTATCTTTATTTGAATATTAGCTAAACAATGCCTTGGATGTTGAAAAGTGCAAAGACGAGCCATTAGCAACTGTATATAACACAACGCTAAAACGATCAGACCTGTGCTGTCTGGGACTGGAAAAAGACATTGAGGGAACGGTACACAGTTCAAAGACATTATATTTGAATCTAGCAATTAATGGTGAATGTTGTTTATACTGATTTTCTGTTTTATTTTAACGCAGGTTCTCAACTGTTGCCTGAAAGTGGTAGAGACCATAGCAAAATCACAGGTGAAATAATATATATTTTGTGCTCAAATTACTTAAGCCGCTTAAAGGGATACACCCAGAATGAACATTCTGTCATCATTTACTCACTCTCTACAGCTTTCTGTGCAGCCTAGATATTCATCATTATGGATGTTAAATACTCACCCTCAAGTTGTCCCAAACCAGAATGATTTTGTCTTTATCTTTTGTGTTTGGAGTTCACACAAAAGATGAAGACAATGACTAGTAACCAAACAGTTGGTGGTCCCCATTGACTTCCATTGTATTGGGGGGTGGGGGTACTATGGAAGTATATACAGGTACAGACATAGACCAACATTTTCATGTTTGGGTGAACTATCATTTTAAGCAGCTCCTGAAATATACATATTTTTTGTAGATGTGCTTACAGTGGTCAGATTGTTAATACTCTCAGCTGTTGTTATATTTAGTATTTAAAATTCTCCACTTTGCCTTAGGTTAGATTAAAGTATGTTCAATTTTCCATACAGAATGTGAATGTTTTTTCTGCCAATTCATATCAAATTGCAACATGGCCAAACATGACACTTGAAGATTACCTTCTACACCTGCCTGTATGTATTATAGTCAATTCTATTTAATATGAAACCCAGACACACCGTTTCCAAATTTTGATGATGAGCAATATTATTTGTTTTCAAGCTGGATGAAAAGATTGACTGGTTTATCTTCAACATGGATACCAGGACATGGGATGGTTTGTGTAAGTAATTCTGAATCTGTTGTTTACCTGGAATAACTTATGTCTGCATAATTTTGAGATACTTTTTCAACAGATTATGAAACCAGGAGAGCATGACATTTTTTTCCTTGATCCTCTGCATGGCCAAACATTCAGTCAGGAAGAATACATGCTCATCTACAGGTTTTATAGTGCACTGTTCGGAGTTCAGAGATTGTGGTCGTTCCTAACCACATTTTGATAAGATTGTGGCTGTTATTAACCACATGTAGGTTTATCAGCTAGTGACTTGTTCATCTGACTTTTAGTAGGCTTATTTAAATGGTTTTGGAGTTAGGATCAAATTATTTTTACAGATCACTTTTTTTGTAAACTGTCAATGAAAATGGTCATATAATACTCATGGGAAGTTCAGGTTCTGCCCCACATTTCAGTTCTCTTGTATTGTTTTGTTTGATGCAGTACAGTAACTGTTTTTTAAGTTATGTTCTTTGTCATCACAGAAACATTGCACAGATCTTGTCTCTTGGGCCTTGGCATGAATACTGTGTCAACGATATTATGGTACCAATATTCATTTAAATGAATAACTGTAAAAGCATTGGAAATTGTTTTACTTTTTCAAGGTAGTTTGACTGTGCACCCCTTGAGGTTTGTTTTCTTTCTTTTATTTTACATTTTTGAACTTACACTCTAATTTTTGCTGTGCTGTTACGATCACATTATACAAATCATTGAAGCTTCAATGATCAAAGACTTAGCTTTCCTTTGAGTTTGAGTCGAGAATGTTTTATTTACATAATTTAAAAGAATTGTATTACACACCTGTCCTGTACTGCTTTTCATTGCAGGTCTGATGGAGAAAGACGGGCAACAAAAAGACAAATGAGGCATACTGAAAAGAATGTATGAGACATTTAATAATAATTATAAAAAAAATATTCTCTTACCATATATAGACTGACTTGTATTCTCTGCTATCCCTTTAGGCACAAAAGGAAAGCATGACTGCTGAGTTGCAACTTTTGGAAGTAAGATGTATTTTTTTTCTTTTGTGCTGGAACACTGTAATATTCCATTCAAGCAAATGGATTAATCCTTTTATAAATACTTTTCAGTTACCCATGGAGGTCTTGGAGATGATACTCCTTGAAGTAGTGCTACAGGATGGAGATGCTGGCTACATGAATCTGTCTCTTACTTGCAGTTGCTTTAGGGCAATTGTAAACAAGGCCCGGTTCAGAAAGAAGGCACACTATGCATGGCTTGACAGTAAGTGTGTTAAAGTTTAAATGTGTGCAGTGAAGTATGCATAAGGCCTCATGAATATAAGGCTGGCTTTAAGTAATCTTGCTTTTTGCTTTTTCTAAAGCACTGGCATGGGTAACATAATCTTAGATGTGCATATGAAAGAGTTCTGTTTTGTGTGTGTTTTTGGCTACAGGTGTTGTGAACTGGGAAAAATGGAGTAAAAACATCAAAGGCTGAACTGCGTGTGCCTTTTGAAATTAAAGAGTGTACAATGTGTAAAACCGTGTTCAAATCCTGCTCAGGTTTTTATGGTAATGGGAAGCGTGGTTGCCTGAGAGGATTCTACGACAGCATAGAAGACCCAGACTGCTGTTTCATGTGCCAATAAGAAGCAAGGCTTAATGATTAAAGGAGATCAAGTAATAAAGGAAGAAAGCGTGTAAAGGATGTTAATGTTTAACCAGAGATTTATATGTACAAAAAGTTGTGTTATATACAGATGTACAAATTTCACCTTTCTTTATCAGAATTAAACTGTTTCATACCTAAATAAATAACAAGCAAATAATTGTCTTGGCATGTTATTCATATACAAACAATGCTGGTATTTTTACCATAAGCTTTTCATTATCAAGTAAATCCATAAATTATTAATTTGTTAACAATATGTTTCATTAGTTAACATGAACTAATAATGAACTGCACTTATACAGCATTTATTATTCTTTGTTAATGATGTAGCAACAATCACTTTCTGGGGAATAATTAACTCAAATGAAGTGAATATTCATGAGTCTATGAATATGATGTGCTTATTGCTTACAAATATTAAATTACCCAAAGAGGGAATATTTAATCATTTAAAGGTAATCTTTACTAGAATTAATGTAAGTTATCTAGACAATCTGTTCGTCCCGCGAACTGGATGCTAGACTCCCTTATCAAATATCAATAAAAATACCCTTCTTACAAACTCCAAGAAATATTAATCTTCTGATCAGGAAGAACAATATTTTCTGTGTCTGTAGTATTTAGATTACTGAATAGTAATTTCTAGAAAACAAAGCTTGTAGCTTAGATCACACGATTCAGGGACTTCGACCTTGATGAGCAATAAAACGGTTCAATTCAAGCAAATTATTGTACTATCGGACTAAAGAGTACATAACTACAATTCACACAGAGTAAATATGAGTATATAGCAAAACAAACAATACAGTTTAAACAAGATAATCAAACGAAAATAGTAATGAGATAGAGAGAAAGAGAAAGAGAGAAAGAGAGAGAGAAAGAGGGAAGGCAGATCTCAGAGTGACAATTTTCAAACAGTTAACTTTGTGAGAGACTCCAAGTCATTGGATAATTTCACAAAAGTGGAATAGCCTAGACAACCTTAAACAGCAATTTTTAAGTTGCGATATAAGAAAGTACTTGCTTTGATCTGGCTCTTGTGTGTGTAGCTGAGCTCAAATTGTCCGTTGTTGTAGCTTCTGCGTTTGTCCGTTCCGGAGCTGGTGGTGCGTGAGTTCGTGGTTGACGCGAATGTAAACTTTGCCAAAAGATGATTAGACTTAAGTTCGTTTGGCTCGTGAGGACAATTGAACGAAGTCAAATATCAGAAGACAATAAAGAAAAAACTAAGATAAAACGAAAAAGTAAAGAAGAACAAACGGAGGGACTTCTTGAGAAGTCCGATCGCGAACTGGGAAACCCCCCTCTTTCTCTGGCGGAATGCAAAGAACAAGGGTTTTCCTTTGTTTTTATTGAAAGGTTGGTTCACACCTATATCACCTTATGAACCAATGAGGTGTGAGAATCTGAGGCGGGAAAAATCTTCTTTGTCTGCTGATTTCCGCCCACTGGTCTAATTTATGGCAATGACAAAATTACACATTTTTCCTCAGAAAGATTGTACTTCTGAAACAATGCATCTTCTTGTAATTTGCCGTTGAGATTCGTCACAGTCGGGTTTCTACGATCATACAGACACCATAAACTATAACTTTGTGAGTCAGGGATACAGAGATACAGAGTTGTTCCTAACTACAGGCATATAAAGTTTGATTAAACACACAGTAAACATTATATCTATTCCACTATACCACGTGAAGACATCTAAGCACAAAAAGAGATACATTAATACATTTAGAGGTAGTTTATCAAAAGTGTTCATGTGTGAGCCAGAAATGCTCGTGTGGGTGTGTGTGTGTGTGTGTGTGTGTGTCTGGAATGTCGTCGTGCTGTGATAAAGGCGGGTGTTTCTTTCCTTTGATGCTCACGAGAGTGTCTCTGGATCATCTCGAAGGTGTAATAAATGTCACGAGGGCTGAGATGTTATCGACATCGCGGCGCCCGAGGGGGGGGTTTTATGTTGGAGGATGTTGTAAAAACAAAAGTCCTTATCTTATTTTTTTTTTTTTTTTTAAGTTCTTGTCTCTGAGTGCAGGATGTGTTAGAGAGTCAGGATTCATTAATATGAAACAGATGGTTGAATACCATCCGCTCATTAGTGTTACAATGATCACCTCAACATTTACTAATACATTATTAATCTTGCTAACATTAGTTAATGCTCTGTGAACATGAACAAACAATAAACAACTGTTCATTAACGTAAACGAAGATTAGTAAATACAATAACAAATGTATTGCTCATGATTAGTTCATGTTAGTTAATACATTAATGAACATTATTGTAAAGTGTTACCATTAATTTTAATAATATCTTAAAACATGACACTCTTGCTAATAATATTTAACTTTTATTTCAATGTTAATAATACATGTTATAAAGCATATACAGAAATTAAAATAAAAAACTACCAAGTGGTAAATGACCAATACACATGAATAGAAATAACTTAAAACTTAAGTTGGTAATAAAATATATTCGTTGACATTGCGATTGCAAGTCAAAAGCAGTAACGTTAATTGGATTCTTGCTTGGAAATGTTCATGATGAAACGTTTTCCAAAAATGTACAAATTTACAATGTATTGTTTAATACAACATATTTTACCATGTATAAGTAATTAACGGGTTCACATTTTTGTTTTATATAATTATGTATTACCACCATGTATTATTTCGACCGCATTTCCTGTTTACCGAGGCGTCGACGTCATTATCGTGGCCTCGACGTCATTACTTTGCCACTAACCAATGAGAAGTGTTGTGGGCGGGGCGACACGTGCAGCCCCGCCTCTATCTGCAGGCTGCAGCCGGGTGTACTTGTTGCCGTTCCACCAGAGGCTGTTGCTTAAAGTCCCTAGTCATATGAGACGCGAGCACACACACATAATACCTTAAAGATGTGGAAAAGTCGATCAAAAGTGTGGGTACATTTCTCCAGGCTCGATGCAGTATTTGTGGTAAAATAATTGCTGCAAAGACCGGTACCACGACAAACATGATGAAGACCTTGACAGTGCACGGAGTAAACGTAAGAGCAGAAATATGCTCCGTCTTCGACTGGTAAATGAAGAGATACCTTGTTGATCACTCTGACAGTGTTTATATTGCAATAAATAATAACTACTGAATGTACACTGCCGTTCAAAAATGTGTTGGTTAGTCAGATTTTTTTTTTCAGTAAGGATTCATTAAAGTTATCAAAGGTGACATTAAAACATGTGTTACGTTACAAAATATTTAGTTTTTTAAATAAATGCTGTTCTTTAGAATTTTTTATTCATCAAAGAATCATGAAAAAAAAATGGATCATAGTTTCCAAAATATTAAGCAGCGAACTGTTTTCATATTTCTGAAGGGTCATGTGACACTGAAGTAATGATTTTGAAAATTCAGCTTTGACATCACAGGAATAATTTACATTTTGAAATATATTCAAAAAAAGATTTTAAATTGTAATACTATTTCACAATATTACTAGTTTTACTTTTATCAAAATAAATTCAGCTTTGGTGAGCATGAGCTCTTTATAAAACATGTTTTGTTCGTTTGTGCACTGGTTAAGGAGCATGAGTCAAACTGAAAAAATAAAACCAAAGTTTTTCTGAGGTAATGTGTTCTGTAATCTTGTTAAAATGGATTTCATAAAATTGGTATCGAAAAAAGTATCGTTAGGAACCGGTATCGAAATTGGCAACGGATCGAAAGATTTTGAACAATACCCAGCCCTACCTTTGTGTGTTTTAGCCCTGAAGCTCAACAGCATTAACGTGAACGGTTGCGAAGTATGTCACTGTGTTCATTTTCTCCTCTTATTTTTATGCTATGTTTTCTATGAAGTGTCGCTTCTGCAGCTTTGTCAGCGCCAGTCAAGAGCGTCTGCTTAGGCACCATTTATTAATTAAAAAAAACTTAGTTGTCAGAACTTGAAAAACTAAGCTGACGCAACTTAATAATTGTAGTTCTTCAAACGTCAACATTTATTTAAACAATACATCCTACTTGCTCAAAATGCCAATCACATTGACTTTTGGTGTATGCTTCTTTTAAATGATAGATTTCTTCTCATCCAGAGTCCAAACTGATGACTGTTTGAAAATAAGACTAATGATTATGGTTTAATCCATTGTTATAGCAATCCAACGCTAGGGCTGTTGAATGCTTGAATCTGATTGCTTGATGATTGTTCGGAGGTGTGCATAAATCTAAATAGTTGTTATGAAAAATGAAAGACATTTGGAACTCTATTATGCACTTGATTAACTGCAATGAATATTCAATACTGATAACTAACAACATTTACATTTACAATGTGCCTTCTTATTTACAACCTGTTTTTCGTTCCAGTTAATTTTTGAGATCTTGTGAAGTTGATCCTGCAGTTGTGTGAGAGCATCACACACAACTGCAGGACCACAACCCTTATGCAAAGAAAACATCTTGTCTTATATATTAACAATCAATATATTAAATAGTTTAAAATATATTGAAAACATATTGAATAATATGTGTTAATATATTACAAGATATTGAATAATACATAAGGAATTGTTGCTTTTCATGTATTGAAAAAATGTGACAATATATTTACTTTTATAATGTAATGTATTTTATCACATGGATATCTATATATCATAAATATTATTGAATAAATACATTTAAACTGAAAAAAATAATAACTTGAAAATAAACTTGTTAAATGATTTTAACAAGACATCCAATAGTCCAAAAATACAATTTTAATATTTGTTTTCAGTGCAGTTTTTGTTTCTACATCACAAATATTTCCATATATGAAATGTGTAACTAAGCAAACAAAGTGATAGAAAAGTTTATGAATGTGCAAACCCAAGCATTAACTCTTAAAAGAGTTTTTTCAATAAAGCCATTACATATAAAAAAAAAAATACACTTCAAAAGTACACTGCAATTTTACATGCATTAATATAGCCATACATGGCCCATGAATATACTGCAGTATAGTTTCCCATATTGTATTATTTGATAAATTGCATTATAATTTCGAAAACATTACCATATTTTTTTTGTTTCAAAAGGGAGTACTGTCCACTTATTCATAATGTTTGCATTCACTGTATTGTGGAGGAGCATCTGCAGGAGGGTGATGAATGGAAGAGCTGCTGGCCACAGGTATCTGCAAGAAAAAACACCCTAAATGATTCCTTGCATGATTGCTTATTTATTGATAATATTATGTAACAATTATGGCACTCATTACTGAGTGCTTTACACATTTCCAATACATCGGGCCTCATTTATAAAGCATGCGTGCGCACAGATTTGATCTTAGGGTGTGCGTATGCTTAAATCCACATCAACACTCATATTTGTAAAAACTGTCTTTGACGTGGAAAAATGCTTAGCTTCACGTCATGGTATTAGCACACGTGCACACTTTTTCTTGTCGGAGTAGAAGACAAGTTTTTGTTCTGACAAGACTACAGGTTTTTGGAAATGTAAGCTGTTTTTGCAGCTCGCTGTTCTAGATGAAAGGATTTGGATGATGACTGGTGATTATTTATATGTTAATGACATTAATTAGTTGTTGTTTACAAGAGCTGAAACCATTCAGTTGCGTGCATGCTCAAGATCATTTGTGATTCATAGATTTCACTTCAGAAAGAGATCTGTCTGTTCATTCTATGAATCACATGTACGCATATTTGAGAGATGATTGTAAGATGCGTTCACATCAGCAGTGAACCGTACCGGAGTTCACATGAACCATACCCCAGACCACCGTTTTTAAGACTCGGGTATGGTTCGCGGGTGCGCACCCGAGTTCAGAAGACAGCGTTCACACCATCCAAACAAACCAAACTCTGACGTCAATCGAACCTGGGTGCGCACCAAAAGTGCTAGTGTGAAAGCACCCTAAGTTTGATTGAAACATGTAATCACTGGTGTTAATAGTGTCCGTTGTCTGTTTGATTAAGTCATTAACTGATTGTTACCATACATTTCTGCCATATGTACATCGACTTGACAGTCACCACTAATAAACTACTCCTAAATATATTGTAGAAACTTTAATTTTTTTGTAAAGTTGCTTTGCAACGATTTGTATCGTGAAAAGCACTATACAAATAAACCTGAATTGAATTGTTCTTTGAAGAGGAACTCCATCTTCGAGTTGATCTGATTCTCAGTTGAATCTGCTGGTTTTGAAGATGAAGATGAACTTTTATTCACTGTGAAACTTTAGAAAGGATCATTTAAGAAATTGATTTATGAAAAATGAATCTAAAATTGCCTGTGACAGACTGTTACAGTGTCTTTTGTAACTGTGAGCTGCTAGACAGTGTTAAATCCTGTAGGAGGACAGTCATTAACAAAAAGCCACAACATAATTGTTCATAACGTATATTAAAAAAAATAAAACAATGAGAGTTTCAACGTGGCTTATTGGAACGGTTTGCAAACTTTTTTCCTACCACATAACAAGCTATGGTTGTCAGCTTTAAAGGGTATAATTGCTGCTTTTCGCAGTGTAAATTTAGTTTGAGATGAAAATAACAGTACGTTTTCATCAGTTATTTTATCTACAGATCGATGCTTTTCTTGCAGATTTCTGCTCATTTGAAATCGGATACAGATGAAGTAGCATTGTAAGATTAGGCTACGTTTGTTTGAATGCATTATTGTGAGAGCGATTGTGTGTGAATAAGTGTTGTAGTACTTGTTTAAATCATGCTTTCAGCTGAAAATGTACTATAGCTATGAATGAGAACTATAACTTTCCGCTCATGTCCATTGCCATCATCATCATAGCCTTCACATTCTTTCTGATTTGAGTGATCCTTCTCTATCAAGCTAGCTAAATACGGTTAGCGTGAATTCTTGTTAAATATTCAGATGGAAAAACCCTTAAGATAACATGCAGAAAATAAAAGCATCTTAAGCATGCAGAATAACGTAAGTGGACTTTGAACGATTAATTGCTGCTTTGAACGATTATGTGATTGTGGCATCTGTAATTGTAATCGTGATTAGAAATTTGATGAATTGTGCAGTCCTAATATACACTATTAAATCTATATATTTTATTCTAATGTCACAAATAATAATATCAAGGTTTACTGGATTTTACATTCATTCATTCTTTTGTTTTGTGGGTTTGGTGTAAACAATTTTTTTTTTCCATGTGTCCTCCAAACTGACACAAAACAGTTTAAGTTGTGCATTCATTCATCAACTCCACACGAGGTGAAAATACCCAGCAAACTGCTTCTCACCTCAGATTCCCACTGGTAATGCCATGCTGGCCAATCAGAAGTAGGTGGAGATAACAGCGTAGGCTCTGATGTCACAAGCCAAAAACTCTGGTTTTGCTGTCTACACAATAACACTGCAACCGGCGTTTTTGAAAATCCTCACCCCAGCAGGTGCTTTTATAAATGTTTGGTTTCAGTAACCTGGCGCTTTTGGATGGCCAAACCATGTAGAAAAAAATAACCACGTTCGTGTGGACAGGGCCTTAGATGACAATGCAATAGGGCATGGCTGCAGACACACGTGCACTCTCAGACACCCGTGCTTCCTCAAGTGACCTCACTTTTAATTATTTATTTATTTTAACTGAATCTCTCAACATTTTAAACAAGTAGCTAGTTGGTGAAGACAAGAAAAAAATAAACAAAATTGCAATGTCACTTGCAATAATTAACAATTCTGCCAGAAATGTCAAATTCAAGATTAAAGTAAATTAAATTAAATAAAATGTATGCATTTAGCAGACGCTTTTATCCAAAGCGACTTACAGTGCATTCAGGCTATTAATTTTCACCTATCATAAGATATCAGGAGAAACATTTACCATCAAAATAGGGCTTTTGAATTGATCTGGATTGACTCTTCCTGCACTGATCACATGTGTACAGTTACTCTTTAGTATGAACTCTCATGTGAGGCACAAGATGTTGTTTGTTTGTCAAACTCTTATATCTAATCATTATATTTAATCAAACTCTTTTCACACTGAGTCCAGGTAAAAGATTTCTTGGCTCTTATTTTCTTTAAATCTTTCTGTTTGGTTTGAGACCAACTCGAAGGGTTTTCTCCAGTTTTGACTTGATTTTTCTCCTCAACTTCACTCAGTTCTTCATTATCCTTGCTTTTTTCATTTATTTCTCTGAAATAAATATAAAAATGGTTTGTAAACTCTCAGTAACCATGGTGAACTCTGATGTAACAGTGTAAAGTAGACAATTGCTATTCCAAATTTTGGTCCTTTTGATCCATTTTTGTAAATTACATTTCCCTGAAACTCTCAATGAATGAGGTACATTAATATTCAAATTATTATTATTATTATTATTATTTAAAACATTATAGGTACAAATAAAATGTTTTTCCAGGGAGAACTATTAAATATGTTTCATCAACTACAATTATAATAGAGTACTACTACAATTGTAAAAGGGTAAAAAAGTACCCTATTACAATCTAAATCTGCTTGAAGCTTTATAACCATCAGCATTATTAAAGGGTTAGTTCACCCAAAAATGAAAATTAGCCCATAAATTACTCACCTTAAAGTCATCCTAGGTGTATATGACTATCTTCTTTCATACGAATAACCACATTGCTTCGTTTACAACAGTGAGCACAAGCTAGTGATTATTATGTTTTGAATATGGATATTTTTCTTACAAAAACGCATCAATTCGCTACAGGAGGCCTTTATTCACCCCCCGGAGCCATGTGAGATGCTTTTTTTTAATGGATGAGCTTTTTATTAAACTTCTAATGAATCGATGGAATGCAACACCCGCTGAGTTGCATCAAACAGCTTGAAAGATCAAAGACAATTTTTAAAATAACTCCAATTGAATTTGTCTGAAAGAAGAAAGTCATATACACCTAGGATGACTTCAGGGTGAGTAATTTATGGCTTAATTTTCATTTTTGGCTGAACTAACCCTTTAATGAAGAATAAACCCCAACCTGTTTGTTCTTCAGTATCTTCAGTGTGTTTCATTCTGCAGGGTTTGTGGGAGGAGCTTCAGTGAATATGAATTTCTGTGTGGAAGAAACAGATTTGCCAACAACAACAACAACAACAACAACAAATCAGTCAGTTTTTAAAATGATTTACATATTTAAGCATTTATGTATTAGAAGCAGAAGAGACCAGAGCCTTACAAAACAAAAGACATTACAGGAGCGTTTTCAGGGAGGCAAACCCTATCCAGGTACAAAAAGCACAGTCATTAGTTAACTTATTTACTGTACTCACTGTCTCTTTCAGAACCATTAGGCAAATAAAAATAAATATAAAGTGCGTGTTTGTGTGTACGTTTGTGTGGGGTGTCCTGGCATTCCTTACATTATAGGGACAAAATGTTACCACAAGTATAGTTATACCAACAAATTTTGACTTCCTTAGGACATTTTAGGTCTCCATGAGAAAAGCAGCTTATAAATCATAAAGAATTATGTTTTTTGAAAATGTAAAAATGCAGCTTTCTGTGATGGATAGGTTTAGGGGAATATGTTTGTACAGTATAAAAATCATTACATGTATGGAATGTCCCCTTAATGGTAGTAATACGAGTATGTGTGTATATGTATATATACATTGTGTATGTATGTAAATGTGTGTGTGGTGTGTAATGGAAGACCTTTATCTTTTTCAGATGATTCCTCAAAGAGTGTGAGACATCACAAGGAGCCTAGCCAAAATGATTGTTACCGACTTCTAACCAGTATCAATGGTTGAGGATGCAGGTTTCCGTCATTTTATGAAGGTAGTTGATCCCTGATACAATATCCCGGGTAGTAAATCCTCTATGTCTAGTGAAATTCCAAAGCTCTACGAGCAAGTCAAAACCACACTGAAAGACTCCATAGAATGCGCAAGTAGTGTAGTTTTAACAAGTGACATGTGGACATCAAGAACAACCGAAGCATATTTGACGGTTTCAGGACATTTCATTGACCACAGTTGGAAGATGCAGGCTTGCACTCTTGAGACATTCCACGTAGCTGTACAGCACACACATATCTGAGCTTCTCACAAAAATATCCAATGACTGGGGCATTACCAGCAAGGTCTTTGCTGTTATTACTGATAATGGAGCTAATATGGTTTCAGCTGTATGGAAAACCCAATGGAAACACATTCCATTATTTTCACACACACTTAATTTGGTTGTGAAAGACTTGATTAATGCTGAGGCAAATTTTGAGTCCATTCTCGAGAAGTCTAGTGCTGCTGTTTACTTCTTCCATCATACCGCCAAAGCATCTGACAAGCTTAAGGTACTGCAAACTCAGTTGCAACTGCCAGAGCACAAACTCATTCAAGCAGTAGAGACCCGGTGGAGATCAGTGTTCATTTTTGGATTTCATATTCCTCTTATTGGCAAGACATATCGGCATAATTTTTCATATCAGTCCGATGCCGATATTTACATTTAAAGGCACTATCGGCCTAGTTCCGATATCAGTCCGATAATATCTGCATCCCTAGTATGAATAACAGCCTCTGATGAATAGGCCGTGCCCATCCACCAAACATTTTGGTAGCTGGATTCCAAAAATGGATAGAAAAACTTTCCTCTTGTGCGATTTTTAAAAAAGTCTGGGACAATCCCTGATGACTTAAAAAAAACAAAAATATGTGCTTTTGAGAAAGGCAAAAAAATTCATGATGAAGGGTAAGTGAGGCATATTTGGTTTTATGTAGACCTTGATTGGATGATTCTTCTGGTGTGTAAAGATAATGTATTTTAATAAACAAATTTACTGCCTTTAGATGAAGTTTTGTATTATATAAGAAGACTGCGAGAGGGTGGGTTAACCAAGGTGTTATGCTGCAGAGAGGAGGCAAAACAGGTTTTCAACAGATGCCATCAGTAATTGATTTTACTGGCCTTCCATGTCTGGACATTACAAATTGTGTAAGTAGAAATTAACTTTTTAATACATACATGTACAAACAGTATACACTCTACTACAACTACTAAATGACTCTGACTTTAGGTCAGGCACTGTGCTGCCTACTAGTCAAAGCAAGCTCCGATTAAGAAACAAAGTTGATTATACACCTATTGAAGTAAGTTTCTGTAAATTAGAAGATTCAGTTATTTTGTACTTATGACAGCAACAACATTGAACAAGTAACTTTTTCTTCTCAGGTGGTTGAGCCGTGGGACATTATTGGATTTAGTGGGAAAGCTCACACCAACCATCTGCGTAATTATTGATTACTTTACAAAGTGGTGTGAGGCTTTCCCAGTAAAAACTAAAAGTGCTGATGAGGTCACAGGCTGTATTATTAAGCTGTTTTACAAATTTGGTGCCCCAAAAAGGATATGAACAGACCAAGGCACAGAATTTGTGAACAAGGTAATGGTTAAACCTGATTTCCTTTTTAATTTGTTTTAGGAATTGGGAAAAATATAATAATTCCCATTGTCTCTAAACAGATCAATATGGGTGTCTGTGAAATACTTGGTATCAAAAGGAGTTTATGTGCTCCCTACCATCCACAGACCAATGGATTAGTAGAAAGACTCAATGTTACGATTCAGAGGTATGAAACTAACCATTTCTAATTAAAGTACAATAAAAATATTGACTATTGTATAGATGGTAGATGATGAATGTCTTGTGTCTTGTCTCCCACATTCACAGTTAGCAGGGGGTTTGTCAAAAATGCCACGCAAATAGAGAATGTTTTGCTATTAATGACTTCTCTTATTTAAAGGTCATTAGCTGGTGGGAAAGGAGCCACACAAGTGGGCAGAATATTTGGAGGCCACAATGTTTCGCCTCCGTACAAAAAAACAAACAAATCACAACTCAGTACTGGCCATACTTTATGATGTTTGGCTGCGAAGCAAGGTATCCATGTGAGGTACCTGAGAAATATGAGGTTAGTATATTATTTTTAAATGTTACATTTTCTTCTGTAATGTAAATAAAAATACAACATTTTCTTGCATACTGTAGATCAATGAGACAATCGAGGACACTATAGCAGAGGAGTTTATTGCAGAATGCATTAAAAGGCAGGACAGGATTTACATCAATTTACAGCAGGACATTTGTTTCATCAATATTAAGTGCATTATGTTGATGCTTTTGTTTCTGTAGATGACCTTTCAGACTTATGCTTGGCACGTGGGGACAAATATCCATCCACACAAGATACACCATCCACCTGGGTTATTGTCCCTTCTAGGGGATATTTGTATTTGGACACTGACATGTTGAACCCCAGTTCTAGGTCTGACGACACTAGGTGTGTCAGAAACCACCATTTGTGCGTAAGTGTTCGGAGGGGTAGGGTTAGTTGTGTGTTGTTGGGCCTGTTCGACTCTGTTTGCTCTGCGGTTTTCAGAGTTGTTGCACATCTCTGCTGTAAAAAGGACCAAGGTCAGGTCAATCAGTAAATTGTAATGTTCTTCCAGTATCAGTTGTGTGGTGTATGACCAGTTCCTCGCATTGCCTTCTAGCAATTGTATGACTTTTTCATTTGAAACAGCTGGTTTGATGGTGCCAATTAAGAGCTTAGTCAGTCTCGTAAATGATCTTGGGCTGTTGTTAACCACTTTAGTGGTGATCTTACCAAGGTGGTGCACCAGTCGTATGAGGTAATATACATTAATTTCATGGCTGTTCTGAGCCTAGGTGGAGCTGGTGTGTAATTCGTGTTTCTGCTGTCGTTATCGTTAGGTTGGTCAAAGTACCTTTTACGTCCTGCCCCAAACTCCCTCTCCATTGCTGCCACCCTTCTTCTGTGTTGAACATGACTGACATTGTTTTGCTGCCTTTGTGGAAAGTCAAATGTTAGATTGCTTTGTGGTGCAGTTTCTGTGGCAGTGTCATAATGACTACAGGGGAGTTGGATTTTATTTTATATTGTAACCTCGTCTTCCCCTTCTTGATCTTCCATATTCAGAATGAATGAATTCTCTAGGCAGTGTGTATTGCTCATTGCGTGAGCTTGTTAGTGCCGAGGTATCACTATGTGTGAGGTAAGTGGTCATATGTGGTTGTTCTGTCATTATAATATTTGTCCTTTCCAATAGACAAGATATCATAATTAATAGAACGGTGACGACTGTCTCTCGTGTTGCCAATTTATCCATAAACCAGGTCTATTCGCCCGTAAACGGACTGTTGTGGGGATGTCTCCATCATCACGAAGGGTGTGGGCTGATGTAATAGCCACCAGAAGGAAAGTCTTCATCTTCAAACTGACATGGACAACGAAGATCATCAGCACGTAGACGTGCTCTTGTGTTTCTTGAATTTGATCTGTATCTCTGATCTACTGGACTCTCCATAAATTTCATGCGTAGATGTGGAGCTCTCCTTGGCTCACTGTGTGCTCTGAAACTAGCCATACAGTAAGATCTGAGAAAAAAGGTCCAAATCAAATCAAAGAAAAGTAATCCTGTAAAATACAATGCTTAGAACTATCGCGACATTTTGAAGCTTGCTGCTTCTTCTTCAGGCTGTCTAAACGTCATTTTTGAGGAAGGAAGTACAGACTGACAAGTGTTAGGTTGTATCTTCATCAAGTGATTCAGAACAAATGACTGAAATGGCGGTCTCTGTCCTTTTATGTCACTCACCCTTTACGTCACTCATCATCCAGTTCTCGAGTCCAACCCACTTCAGCTAAAACACAAAATAAAGTATGAAAATAAAATGATTTCTTTCAAATGACAACTCTAAAAAATATTTCTATTGCTCTTCTGTCTAGAACCCTGTTTGTTAAAGTTATTTGACAAAAACCATGCTGTGTGTGAAAAGTCCTGGAAGCTCACTATCACAAAAAAAAAAACAATCTTACATCTTAGCTTGCAAAGATGACGAATGCAGTGATATTTCTGCAAAATAGTCTCAAAAATTATTTTTGTACATTTTCTGTCAGAAAAAGGTGTTTTTAGATATTTAACATCATGTTTGTTGAAGTCCGCATGAAATCAAAATTGACTACTTACTTTACTAGCGCACATTGTTAATTGCGCACAAGTTAATCCGCTGAAATTTTTTTTTGTCTTCGGAATCTTTAATCAAAATCTGAACATTTACTTCCACTCTGGAATGGCATTCCTTTTCTGATGACGTCAGTTTGACGGCTTGGGCAGAATATTCTTAAAGGAACACTCCACTATTTTTGAAAATAGGCTCATTTTCCAACTCCCCTAGAGTTAAACAGTTGTGTTTTACCATTTTTGGATCCATTCAGCAGATCTCCGGGTCTGGCGGAAGCACTTTTAGCTTAGCTTAGCATAGGTCATTGAATCTGATTAGACCGTTATCATCTCGCTCAAAAATGACCAAAGAGTTTCGAAATTTTTCCAAGGAACTTTGCTGCTGTACTATACTTTGCTGAGTATAGTTCCTAGCCATCGGACTAGAAAATCGCAACATTTCATTTTCCGTCAGAAGAAAAATATCGAAAATCTTTGTATTTTTTAGTGAGATGCTTACGGTCTAATCAGAATCAATGATTTATGCCAGGGGTCTGCAACCTACGGCATGCAGAGGGATAATAGCTGACACGTGAGCAATAGGGAAAACTGCATACTGATGTACATTTTGAGGTAATAACTTCTCATAGTCACACAGCCTGTTAGGAGCAATAAATACTATTAAAGTGTGAGAATTAACTTGCGCCAGTCTACAGATGCGTGCACGACCGCTGCACATACTAGGCGCTTCAGATCAAAGCCTCAGTGGTCTAACAGCGCTCGTCAATGTCAAAATGACTGAGATGGCCAATCAAATCAAAGTAGGTGGGGTTTACTCTTCACAGAAGCAGAGTGCGAAGCGTCAGTTTAAAGTTAAAGAGAGTGAGGTAAGATGAAGCTGCAAATCATTTAATATTAGTCAACTTTTAACGATACGTTTACGATAGAAATGTTAAATGACCGACAGCTATATCCAGTGACGCAAACTACTCTAATTTATCTCAAATATGGCTATATTGGGAGCGAGAGATATGTGTAAATTGTCTGTGTCTGTCTCTCTGTTTGGTTTTAATGCATTGGCCTTGTCACACACACACACACACACATACAGTTATGTTCAGTATGGTCACACTGTTTTTTAAACTTTTCAAAAGTTTCTTGAACAGATATACAATTTATGAAAAAATCTTCAGAAACTATTTGCATGAAAATCAAAATAGGCCTATATATGTGTATGTGCTGTACAAAACGTTAATGCATACTGTATAATACAGAATGCATTAAAAAAGAGGGGGGTGGGGGAGGTTGGCTCAGTGGTTAACCAGAAAAATAAAAAATGGCAAGTCAGGCTGAAAAGGTTGCTGAGTTATACACAAAATCTGAGGTTCTATTGATTTTGTATCCATAATAGATTTTTTAATCCTTTATTTAGCTGTCATTTTATTTAAAAGAGTCTATTATAAGGCTCATATGTGTATATCTTTTGGCCCTCTGTTTCTTAGTCCAATAAAACAATCATGTTGAAAGTTGGAGTTTGCATCAAAAAGAGTTTGTCATTGGAAATCAAGTATTCTTATATTTTTTCTTTCTCAGGATTCATTGAATTCCTTTCTTGATAATATTGTTGCTAATGCTAACACTTTCTATGAAGCCTGTATTTATAATTCATTATGAGGGTATTCTTAAGGCATTATAATGAATACATTATATATAAAAAAAGTATGTTATAAAATATCATGAATAATCATAACAACAATTATAATACATTACAGTACTTACATATTTTGTGGTTATAAATGTATAAGAGTATGATTATTTATAACACAATGAACACCATATTAAATCTACTTTAGATCTGCACAGTACCTTACTACATCTCTTGAGTGCAATGTTTATATATATATAAAACAAATTGTATTAGAAGACTTAGGTAGTTTAGGTAGAATGTTCACATACTTGCAAAGTATCCTATACTCAGTATGTCTGTTGAGGAACCACCAAAATAAAGTCAAGTCCGAGTCCAAATGAGAGAAAAAAAAAGGATCCTCTTCAAGACCACATACTTAACTACTGATAATGTATGTGATGCGAGAGACAGCATATTTCCTATTCTAAGAAAATAATTTTACATTATTATTTGTAATGATCAAAAAGCATGTGCAAAGTAACAACTCTGTAGGACAGGGGTCTCCAAACTAGATCCTGGAGGGCCAGTGCCCTGCAGAGTTTAGCTCCGACTGGCCTTAACACACCTATCTGGAAGTTTCTAGTGTGTCTAGTAAGAGCTTGATTAGCTGGTTCAAGTGTGTTTAATTAGGGTTGAAGCTAAACTCTAAAGGACACCGGCCCTCTAGGACCGAGTTTGGAGCTGTAGAATAAAATTAATTTTTATGTACTTTATTTACATTTTATTTACTTTATAATGCTGCTGTTTGCTGACATGATGTTTGTGGTCAAAAATTAAAATGACTGATGCCTTGGCGCAGCACACACACGCAAAGCTCGAGATATGATGCATGTGCACGGTTAAGGCTAGAAGGGATACGTTTGGTGCTACTGGGCATGCACACATAAATACAGCCTAATTTGACACTCTATACAACATTAATTCGTATTTCATTATTGTAAAGGGTAAGCATTGATATGTGGGCCCCATATGGGTTATACCCGGGCAGCATGGGTACCATGTGGGCATGGGCTGAAGATGGGCAATTTATGTGGGTCACATATAGGTTTAAACATATGGGACCTTCGTGGAATCTTATGTGGGCAAAATTATTTCAAACTTAAAATACATCTTCACACCTTTAAACTAAGTCACTTTTTAAACAATGAATATAACAGTTTAATGTTTTATGGATCATCTGATCAAAATAACTACTTTTTAAATGAAAATGTGTGCATTATCAATATTACAGTGTTACCCTGCCTATGCATTTATCAAAAGGCATTTTTCTTTTACTGCAACACATTTTAGCAAGGGACAGTCACAAACTCTAAACTTTTT
This sequence comes from Cyprinus carpio, assembly GCF_018340385.1. Classification (NCBI taxonomy): domain Eukaryota; kingdom Metazoa; phylum Chordata; class Actinopteri; order Cypriniformes; family Cyprinidae; genus Cyprinus; species Cyprinus carpio. The sequence goes on from NC_056600.1 coordinate 33,140,978, forward strand.
TTTTTCTTCAAACTCTAGATGGTCTCACATGGGACCAATATTCTCAAATGATCTTCTGACAACACCTTCCGCTTGACCAAGTAGTCCTGTTACATTCAAATTTAGTTTGATTTTTTTTCCACATAATATTATATGTCATTGATCTTGAAATAAACGTACATTTAACGTATATTTAAATGTATAACTGTAAAGATTTTAAATATTCGAACAAAAGGAATTCCTACGCTGGCGCAAGGATACGGTCTCTTCTAAGCACAGTGGAGCGGCAGCACGGCAGGAGTCACTACTTTTTAACAGTTCACAGAGGACGAGTCGGAGCGAAAATAAGCAGGTAAAATTTATATTTTCTAGAAATTATTTAGTTATCCAAGGTTTTAAGTATTGGGAACTTTGTTTTGACCGTTTAAATAACCTTTAAAATAAAGTAGCCTTTAAAATAGTGATTTTTTTTTCTGACCACGTAATCGCTAAAAATGTCTGGAAGGCTTAAAGCATGTCGGTTTTCTTCTGAAATTTGCCGCTGGCTCCGATGTCTCTTTAGTGGTTAAACATAAAATATAATTCGTTTTGGGTAAATCTAACAGGTAATATTTGGTCTTTATTCAATTAATCTATTAATATGTTAAAATGAAAATAAAAAGAGGCAATATGGTTGATACAGTATTTCGTTTCATTGTAATGTAGGCTATTTAGGCCTACACATTACCCTGAACTACATTTCCACGGCTATAAATATGTTTAAATGAAAACGAAGGAAGCAGTGGTGTTTTTTGTTCAGGTTTACATTGGTATAGTTTTCTTGTTTTCAAATGATAAATGGAGGCAGCCTCCAAAAGGAATCCCTGTTGCTGCATCATGACACTATACCACAACACTGGTCCAATCACAAATAACTATTTTTACTATACTATTGTGAGTGTATTTGCAATAGGATATAATTAGAATGAATGTACAAATGTTTGCCATAAGTATTCTAGTCTTAACATATAAATAATATTTTTATTTAACAAATACAAATTATGATTTACTATGTTGTGCACAGAATAACACACCAAAACCTCTGGTCATTGTATAGAAAATATATTTATACAAAATAAAAATAAAAAACACACACACACACACACACACATACATATATATAATCAATAAATATTATGTGCTTATTGCTTACAAAAAAAAAAAAAAGTTGTAGCAAAAATCACTTTCTGGGGAATAATTAACTCAAATGAAGTGAATATTCATGAGTCTATGAATATGATGTGCTTATTGCTTACAAATATTAAATTACCCAAAGAGGGAATATTTAATCATTTAAAGGTAATCTTTACTAGAATTAATGTAAGTTATCTAGACATTCTGTTCGTCCCGCGAACTGGATGCTAGACTCCCTTATCAAATATCAATAAAAATACCCTTCTTACAAACTCCAAGAAATATTAATCTTCTGATCAGGAAGAACAATATTTTCTGTGTCTGTAGTATTTAGATTACTGAATAGTAATTACTAGAAAACAAAGCTTGTAGCTTAGATCACACGATTCAGGGACTTCGATCTTGATGAGCAATAAAACGGTTCAATTCAGGCAAATAATTGTATTTAATAAAAGCGGACTAAAGAGTACATAACTACAATTCACACAGAGTAAATATGAGTATATAGCAAAACAAACAATACAGTTTAAACAAGATAATCAAACGAAAATAGTAAAAAGAGAGAGAGAAAAAGAGAGAGAGAAAGAGGGAAGGCAGATCTCAGAGTGACAATTTTCAAACAGTTAACTTTGCGAGAGACTCCAAGTCATTGGATAATTTCACAAAAGTGGAATAGCCTAGACAACCTTAAACAGCAATTTTTAAGTTGCGATATAAGACAATACTTGCTTTGATCTGGCTCTTGTGTGTAACTGAGCTCAAATTGTCCGTTGTTTGTAGCTTCTGCGTTGTCCGTTCCGGAGCTGGTGGTGCGTGAGTTCGTGGTTAACGCGAATGTAAACTTTGCCAAAAGATGATTAGACTTAAATTCGTTTGGCTCGTGAGGACAATTGAACGAAGTCAAATATCAGAAGACAATAAAGAAAAACTAAGATAAAACGAAAAAGTAAAGAAGAACAAACGGAGGGACTTCTTGAGAAGTCCGATCGCGAACTGGGAAACCCCCCTCTCTCTCTGGCGGAATGCCACGAGCAAGGGTTTTCTTTTGTTTTTATTGAAAGGTTGGTTCACACCTATGTCACCTTATGAACCAATGAGGTGTGAGAAACTGAGGCGGGAAAAAATCTTCTTTGTCTGCTGATTTCCGCCCACTGGTCTAATTCATGGCGATGACAAAATTACACATTTTTCCTCAGAAAGATTGTACTTCTGAAACAATGCATCTTTTTGTAATTTGCCGTTGAGATTCGTCACAGTCGGGTTTCTACGATCATACAGACACCATAAACTATAACTTTGCGAGTCAGGGATACAGAGATACAGAGTTGTTCCTAACTACAGGCATATAAAGTTTGATTAAACACACAGTAAACATTATATCTATTCCACTATATCACGTGAAGACATCTAAGCACATAAAGAGATACATTTAATACATTTAGAGGTAGTTTATCAAAAGTGTTCATGTGTGAGCCAGAAATGCTCGTGTGGGTGTGTGTGTGTGTGTGTGTGTGTCTGGAATGTCGTCGTGCTGTGATAAAGGCGGGTGTTTCTTTCCTTTGATGCTCACGAGAGTGTCTCTGCATCATCTCGAAGGTGTAATAAATGTCACGAGGGCTGAGATGTTATCGACATCGCGGCGCCCGAGGGGAGGTTTTATGTTGGAGGATGTCGTAAAAACAAAAGTCCTTATCTTTTGTTTTTTTGTTTTTTTTTAGTTCTTCTCTCTGAGTGCAGGATGTGTTAGAGACTCAGGATTCATTAATATGAAACAGATGCACCAATACAATCACATAAATATTACTACAATATATATATATATATATATATATATATCAAGAGTTCAGATAGAGCAAGAGATAGATTTAGAGCAAAACCCTCTAAAAGCCATCTGAAAATTTCCTTTAAAATTAGCCTTTTTATTTGCCTGCTGTGTTTATGTTCAGTAAATTCACCTTAATGTCATTGAATAATTTCTTCTCATTGCCATTAAAGTGAAATAACTTAACATAAACACAGGAGCTTGATAAAAATGCTAATTTCAGAAGAAAATTTCAGATGGCTTTTAGAGGGTTTTGCATCTGAACTCTTCATATATATATATATATGTATGTGTATGTATATATATATATATATATATATATATACACACACACACACACACACACAAAGAACATTTACAACTATTTACATGCAGGAATAAAAAGGATCTTGCTTGGAAGAGGGAAGAGTGAGGGCCAAAGTGAAGGAGAGAAGAAAGGAGAGAAAGTCTAGTTCATTGCTGCCTCTTTCTTAAAAACTAATCTTTAGGCTCCAATTGTTCCAAATTAAGCAGAACTGTACCGCTTTCATAAATTAATTTATGTATTTGAAATTTGATGAATTCTTTGAGGTGGCAACCTCTGCAGGGAAGGGACCAGACTTGAGAGGAAGAGCTCATCCTCTGAGCGTGGAGGTGGCGCTGGAGCTACAGGACGGGTCCGGAGAGCTTCTAGGAGCTGACGCTCCACCTCCAATGGCTGCTCCCCAGGCCTTCTCTGAGCTCTTCTTCTTGGTGGTGCTGTATCAAATGATAACACGTTTTGTTCAATGAGAAGGCAGAAAAGGATTAAACTCATTCACAAACCGTCAGTGTTGTGTGAGGCTACGAGTGCTTACTGTAAATATAATATGCATGTAAACATGGTCATTATTGCCTGTACACACCTGTGGGTACAGCAGCAGATGTTGAAGGGCCGGCAGTGGAAGCAGAAGCAGCAGCAGGTTCTGGCAGAGGGGACCCAGGCTCACTGCCATCAAAAGAACCAGTCGGCTTTGTCATGACAAAATTAAATATAAATATTATTATATACATAAATATTAATACAACATTACACACATTACACCAGTCAGAGAGAAATTAATTTAGACTTTTCATCATACAAAACAACTACATATATGAGCTGTTGTGTTGCTTCACTTGTCAACACACCTCCTGTCTCTGAGTGCCCTTCGGCTGCTGCTTCTGCCTCGCCCTGGTCCTCGGGGTGCTCGTACCCTGCGGCCTGATTCTCCTCATCCCCCCTCTCCATATTCCTGCTTGTCTCCCATGGGAAAGACAGGAACGCAGAGTACTTCCACTTTTTCCCTGACCCTGCTGCTGACCCACTCCATCTCCTTTCTCCTCTCTTTTAAATATGTGTCCCTCAGACCCTTCCACTTCTTTCTGCACACTTCCCTTTAAATAAACACATCAACTCAATATGTATATAGCTCAAATTGAGTAAAGAGCGTTTTTTACAACTTACCAGATTGTCTGACCTCCTCACTCACTTTCTTCCAAGCAAGATCCTTTTTAGTCCTGTTTCTGTAAAAGTATGAAGAAGTATCATACAGCTCCGGGTATCCACATTCAGCGACGATGACTTTGTCCTCCATTGTTGTTTCGGATTTTGCCTCTCTACGTCGTTATCACGTCACTACTAGAACAAGCTCCTGATTGGTTAACGCTGCGCAAATTTTGCCAAAGTTCAGATTTTTCAACTCGCGCGAATCACGCGTTACGTACGTCAAAACATCCGAGACACTTAATTCGCGCCACGTCATTTGTGCCACAGGATGTCTATTCACGTCTTTGCATTGACATAACATATAAATCACTCGCGCTTAACGCTTCATTCACGTCTGGTGTGAACGCACCATGAGAGTTGTAAGGGCGGGCGCTGGCGCAGCCTCCGTGTTACCAGATTCAGTTATTATACGCTTTTTTAGACTTGTCTCTTCCACTTAATTTGAAACTTTAGAAAGTTAAAAAAGTTGGAGATTGCAGTTTAGGTTCAGCAATATCTTTGTATTATCTTAATTGCAAAAGATTTGACATAATTTCTGTTTATTTTTATTTATTTTTCATTTTTTGGTTAGTTAAAAAACCAATATAGCAATTGTGTCCAATATACAACTGCATCTTAAACTGACAGTAATCACAAAGCCTACGGTCAAGTTATTACTGACGGCATACACATTCGGTCAGAAATGTTATCAACATCATCAAAACAGTAGCATTTAACACTAGTACACAGATCTGTACAACAGGTTAGAATGAAACGAAATGCGCAAACACTAGCCACTAGCTATGTCATTCAGTATAGTAGTTAAATTTTCACAATTCATAAGAGCACTAGACAATGTTATCAGCTGTATAGCAATGGCTATTAATAAAAAATATAACAGTAATATGTATTGTTGCATGAACAATAAATAGCTGATAAAATTATTCACCCCTACCTATAGTAAAGTATTAAAAAATTTTGATTATATATTTTGTTTGTGTATATAATGAGAGTTGTATTTGTAGGGGTCCCCCACCCCACAAACCTTACTTATTTTCAAAGCCTCCATTTTACATGTACTTACTATAAATATGTGCATTAATATAGTTCACCCCAAAATGAAAAATGTTCATCGTATACTTATATATATTCCAGTGGAGGAACAGAAATCTCTCAGATTTCATTAAAAAATATCTTCAATTGTGCTTAGAAGACGAACAAGTTTTATGGGTTTGGGACAACATGAGGGTGAGTAAATGACAGTTTTCATTTTGGGGTGATGTAACATTTTAACCCTATAGTAAGTAAAATGTTGTTAATTAACATTACTGAGTAGTTATTTGTACACCTCACTGTGACAAGGACACTATAAAATAAAATGTAACCAAAGTATGTAGCTGTACATTTCAGATATATGTAAACTTTTGTTTTAATAGGTGGACTGAAGAAGAATGCAACGACCAAGACTGTGAACCAGAAAGACATCGAAAATGTCACAGCAGTAGGGCTGTGCGATTAATCGAATTGCAATCGTTTGGTTATATCCCGTGCACGTCTCCACGAGCACGCATCTGTCAACTCATGCCTGGCTCAGCATTTAAAACAAGTGTAAATTCAGTCTAACTGCTTTGCTAATTTCACTTGGATGAAATTAAACATTCAGCACATTTTCCACTTGTTCTTAAAATCCCAAATACTTCAAAATGAATAAATCAGCCAATGTAACCTATGTAATACTTTAATAATTAACTAAAGTAATACAGTTCTTTATTTACACAAAATAAACTAATCTTTCCTGTGAAATTCAGTAAGAGAACCTCTTCCAAAAAACAATAGAAAATTTAATGGATTTGAGTAATGTCTCCTGGTATTTGATGGATTCTGTTGGTGGGCTGTAATTTGGCAGATGGGAAACAATAGAACAACAGTAATTCCTATTGGAATAATGCCTAAAACACTACAAAAATAATTTTTTTATTGTTTTAATGGAAACTTCTAAACAAATTTCTGTAATGGTTTCTATTGTGTTTTTTTTTTCAGCAGGGCAATGATACTCATACTGTGCTGCACACTATTGACAATATTAAGCTGTTGCTTGACTTTGCAAAATTAAAATCGCAAATCAAATCGCAATTCCAATATCAGTCATAAAAATTGCAATTAGATATTTTCCCCAAATCGCACAGCCCTACACAGCAGTCTGGACTGTGATCAATTTTGTGTGTCCATCCGTACAAATTGTGTTGAGACCAACTATTTTAATACTGTATTGTAAGTTAAACAGAGTTTTTGTGTTTTATGTTGTCATTGTAAAAGGGATAATTTACCCAAAATGTAAACATCTATTCCATGTGTTCTACTGATTTAAACCAAGGGTGTCAAACTCTGATCCTGGAGGGCCACAGCCCTGCAGAACTTGGAACTAAAATCTGCAGGGCTGTGGCCCTCCAGGAGTTTGACACCCCTGCTTTAAACCAATAAGACTTTCATTCATCTCTGAAACTTTTAATGAAATGAAGAAATTTCTGTCTCTCCATTGAAAGTCTATTTATGACTTTTCAGA